>NC_073389.1:16120368-16421796 GCF_028641065.1 Leucoraja erinaceus | reverse complement strand
TAACCTACAAACCTGCATGTCTTAGGAATGTCCAAGGAAACCGGTGAACTTGGAAGAACCCCACACAATCACAGGGAGATTGTGCAAACACAGCACAGACAGCATCCAAGGTCAGGATCAAACCTGGGCTTCTGCCGCTGTGAGGCAGCAGCTCTACCCACTGCGCCACTGTGGTGCCCATGACGATCACATTGTTTCTTCCCACATTCCCCTCAATTCCACCCATGCCCTCAGCTTCACCGCAGCTTAGTCTGGCAAGTTGACCTACCAACACACTTCTTTGGAATATGTGGTCATAGAAAGCATGCAAACTCCACATGGAAATCATTGATGGTCAGATTGAACCCAGGAGCAGCAAGGCAGCAACTCTATTACTTCGGCCTCTGAACTGCCATTTTGTACCCATCTATTTCCATTGTGTCCTGTTAATTCATCTATCCAAATGCAAATGCATCAGATAAATGGTGGTGAGTATATGGAATGAGTTGCTGGAGGAGTATCGGGACGGGAAGTCAATTAGGTACGACCCTATTTAAGGAACATTTAGACAGGAACATGGATTGGACAGGTTTAGAAGGACATGGGCCAACCGCATTGTTGGTTGGTTTGGGCAAGTTGGGCCGAAGGGCCTGTTTCCATGTTGTATGACTCCATGACTCTACGGAATCTTCAGTTATTTATGTGACGTTTTTCTCCTGCATTTGACACTGATTGGAAAGCACATATGGTCTTTCCATTCACTGATTTGGATTATTGTTACCCATTTGCAACCTTGCACTATTAGCATCCTACATTTATGATTTGCCCCCTTCACTTCTACGCAAACCAGCATTTTGGGCCATACCTCGATGGAGCCAATCCATCACTCTCAGACTAGTTATCTCTGATCCCTGCATAGACACGTTAATCTGGGCCGAATACAGAAGGTGGTCCTTGATAATCCTCTGTACCCTGAAATTAGACATCTAGTGGGCCACAGTTGCCAAGGTCCCAGGTCCAGAGCACACCCCCAGCCTTTCATTAAGGCAATTTCAGGGGAACAGCTTGATTGCAATCATGTATAGTCAGTCTTCGCTGACTGGATAGCATGCAACAAAAAAACCTCGCTACATGTGACAATAATAATAAAAACTAAACTAAATCTCCTACAGTAGGTGGAGGTACAATTGAAAAATATTACAATATAAATAAATAAAGTTATTGAAATGATTAAAAAAACACTTAAATACACATCAAAATGTGCATGAATTCAGGATGGCACAGTGACGTAGTCGGGTTCCTGCCTGATTACAGATGCTGTCTGTAAAGAAGCTTCCTCCAGAAGCTCCAGTTTCCTCCCACATTCCAAAGACGTGCAGGTGTGTTGTTTAATTGGTTTGGTAAAATTATAAATTGTCCCTAGTGTGCATGATAGTGCTAGTGTGTGGGAATCGCTGGTCAGCATGGACTCAGTGGGCCGAAGAGCCTTTTTCTGCACTGTAGCTAAACTAATGAAAATTAATCATTTAACTCAGGTAAATTCATTGAAATAAACCTCACCTTCCCCATTCTCCAGACCACTGAAAATGAATGGTGTCACCAAACCTGTGCCAGCTCTGACTGGCATGGGATTGGATGGATGGCTTCCCTGGCATCATGTTGGGGAATCTCAGCAAGACTGGGACTATCCGCCACTCAGCAAGTCCTGGACCTGCACCAGCTCTCATAAGCCCAGCTTTTAATAGCGTGGGAATGGCAGAATGCCACTTGTTCCCTTCGGAACCCCCAGCCACAGTTTTGGCTCTTTATGTTCATCACTAACTAATTTTGACTCAAACCATTCAGTCTGTGCACTAGTTGAATCATTACCTTCTGACTTAATTTCCATGAACAGTTCCCTCAGGCTTTGTCCTTATTCCAACCAGGTTCCTTGAGTCAGTGCTTTTTTTCCAGTATTTAAATCTAATGGTTGTTATAATTCATCTATATTCTGTTCCTTGCTTGAATTCCATTCATTCAGCGTGAACAACCTTCTGCCCTCCTGCAGTGTTCAATCCCCACATTTTGATCTCTTCTGTGCCTTTCACTGGAAATCTTGTCGCCCTCCATTTCTTCAAAGACTGTCAAGAAAATAACTAACCTTTGGTCGCCAGTATAATATGTGCGGCCATTGACTATCCATTGTACCATCCTGTGCTCAGTAAGTTCCATTGACTTCAATGGATCTCTTGTGAATAAATATGATTTCAGGATAGAGGTATTATGGTAAATATGATCAATTTTGGTATCTTGAATTATTTTGAAAACTAGCCATGAATCTTGCATGATCCCCTGCCAAATTCCAGGAATAAAATGGTCACTGGGACCATACTTACATAGGTTTTTACAGAAGCTGGTTATTAAGACATTATTGGGAATGGCACACCACAATGTAGAGTTGGCCTCAAATTTCGACATGTGGCATAGATTGCTGAACACACTTGTTAAATACACACTATGGCGAATGTAATGAACAAATAAAAATCAAGGGTCAATAGTGAAGAATGTCCCAAACTGAACAATGAAATCCTTACTTGAAGCAGCACAACAGAGTATGTAAACATAGGACTCTGTAAACACTTTAATAAACAAAAAGAAGTTTGGTACACACAAACACGCACACACACACAAACCCGCACACGCACACACACCCACACACACACACACACACACACACACACACGCGCGCGCACACACACACACACACACACACACACACACACACACGCACTCACGCACTCACACACGCACTCACTCATATGCATACATGTATATGCACACACACACTCATGTACATATGTACGATTACACACACACGCACATATATAAAGTAAAATAGCAAACAATAGTAGTGCAAAAAGACAAACCCAACGTCTCCAATTCCATGTAGTTCAGAGGTTATTTGGAGATTGTAGTGTTTAATAGCCCGGTGGCTGTAGGGAAGAAGATGTTCCTGAACCTGGATGTTACAGCTTTCAATCAGTAGGGTATCTCTTTTAACTTAAATACGGGTTATTCCAGTATGCTTATATCACAGCGTTCACTTTTATATTTGTAGCTTACTAGCCCAATCTGCACCTAGTGGTATTTAGTCACAGACCTCTGGGGGATGTTTCCCATCCTCGTGCTCAGATTACAAAGTATTTTCATCTGGTTGGGTTAGGAAGTTAGTTGTAAAATTAACATTCCAGGAAACCTTGCTGCTTTTGTGTAATGTGACATGTCTTGTCATTTTCTGTATCTAGAACCTTATTTCACTTAATGATAATGGCCAGATTTGTTATTTTCTTTTCGGTGTTCTGAATAAAAGATCCATTCTGGTAAAATTGGTATTCTGATGAAATGGTTACAAAATAGATAGTGTGTTTTTTTAATATCTCTGGTGAGATCAAGCATTCAAATTTCAAAATACTTTGCAACAACTATGAAGAAAATCAATAAATAATATGTGAAAACTCATTGGATTGTTGCAGCGAAATACATTACCCTTCTTTCTCATCTTCAATTCAATGAAGATTAACTTTGTCTTTTGAATATTTTAATTATAATACAGAGAGCACTCTTTGACATAAGTTGCAAGAAGGAAAATGAGCAGAAGATGAATTTCAAGGAGCGCATTTTCTTATTGTACATTTTGTTATATCCCTTAAAGTGAGGTGAACTGAAATCATTGCTTTTGAGGACTGTGCAGTGCAATAACAAGGGAAGTAATGGCAATATTTACAGAGAAGCCACACACTCCTTGAGTAACTCAGTGGATTCAGGCAGCCTCTCTGGAGAACATGGATAGCTGGCGTTTCGTGTCCCTGCCTGACCCGCTGAGTTACTCTGACAATATGTGCCTTGTTTTGCAAACCAGCATCTGCAGTTTCATATATCCACATGGACGGAGATGAGTGAGGAAGAACAAGTTAGGACATGACTCCTTCACCTGAACCATAGGGTTCACATAGAAACCTTCATTGCTCTGCTCTCCTGCAGATGGCAGCTGTCCTACTGAGTATTTACATCATTTTCTACTTCTAATTCGAGTTGGGGTGCCGTCGAGCATGGCTGCCCTGCCTGCAGCTGTTCGTCCTTTCAACCATTTTTTTTATTTTTAGTGTGTTAGTGTGTTTTGTCTTGGAGGTCCTCTAGTCTTTTTAATATGTGATCCTTTGTCTTTCGTCCTTTGTAATTTTGCACTGTCAACAGTATTTGAGATTTTTATTTTTGCTTTAGAAAGTTTACATTCTTTTTTTCCCCAATTAAAATTCCTTTGGAATACAGAAACTTTGGTTGGGCATCTTCAAATGATTTTATAGTTGGAATAAAGATTTTGACAGCTGAGCAGTAACAGGTGAATTTACACATCCAGCTTAACACCTGCCCACTCACATTCCTTCATTTGGTGATATTTCATGCCAGGAATTCACAATGGATCACTTTAGGGTATGATAGACACATCACCATGGCCTGTGGTATTGTGGATGATGTGAGGGCTCTGTTGTCAGAGGATCTTGTACTTGTTTGGTGTCAGCATATATTTGCATGCAATGTATTGCAGCCGAGGTGCTTGGGCTGATTCCCTTGGCACCATTTCCTGACAAGATTTGCTAATGAGATCTGAAAATGTTGACAAGTTAGTGATGTAGAAATTCTAGGAAATGTATTGATACGACTCATCAATTAAAAAAATTGCTCAGGTGGTTTGAGTCCATGTGTTGTGATAATGCGGATACTTTCTGCAGGCATTCTTACTTCCCTTCCTGTGAAGCTCATGTGAGGTCTTGCAGTTTATCTGCTGTTATTAACTGCTGCTTGGAGAACCTCAAATCCCCAGACTTCAAATAACCAAGGCTCCAAATTCATTATGAACATATTTTTCCAATCCCTTTCCTGTCTCGTAAGCTTATGGTATTTGCTTCAGAGCTGTGCACTGCAGAAAAGTAATATTGGTAAGAGCATAATATTGTTCTAATATTAAAATGTTTGATGATAGTTGAAACATGACAAAATATCTTCACAGGGAAAATTGACTGAATGAATTAATTAATGCTTTATTGTCATGTGACACGTCACAGTGGAATTGTTTGCTTGCATACCCAAGGTATGCAAATAGTCGCCCATTAAGGGCACTGACAAAGTTATTGATTCCCCTTGCTAAGTTAGTTTATGGGGTTAATGTCTTTTTAAAGCCTTGTGTATTCCAATAGACTGGTTTTAGAAATCAGTACAACTAATGATAAAAGTGAATCATTTGGTATATTCCCTATGGATCATGAGATTTAAGATTTTATCCTCTGTGATCAAGCTTCTGAACAATCCTTCCATCAGCTACTGTCCGATTCACCTCTACCGCATTGCAGACATTGGACTGTGCCTGGAAGCGGTTCTCTACAATGCCGAGAATTATATTTTGCACTCTGTCTTTTCCCATTTGCTCTATATATTTTATTTGAGGTCAACTTCATTGTATTTATTTATGTATGGTATTTGGTTGGATAGCTTAAGCTCATAAGTGATAGGAGCAGAATTAGGCCATTCAGCCCATCAAGTCTATCTGCCATTCAATCATGGTTCATCTGTCTCTCCATTCTCCTACCTTCTCCCCATAACCCCTGACATCCCATGCAAAGCAAAGCTTTTCACTGTACCTTGGTACATGTGGCGATAATAAACCTGAATCTCAACCTAAAGTTCTGAAGGTGCTATTTAGTTTCCTTGGAGGAACTGCCTTCGTTTGTCCATTTAATTATTGAGCAATAGCAATTGAGGACAGACAAAAGTGTTGCGACTTAAGCAGGCAGCTCAGGAACATCCTCAGCATTTCCATGCATCTTTCAGGTTTCCCCTCACTTGTAACCAGAGGCAGGAATGCTGCTGAGTCCATTAGTTGCTGTTTAAATTCCCATGGCTCTAGTTAACTTGGACTGCTGGCAGAATGGTGTACCATTCGGCTGCTTACACATAGCTTAAGCAATCCAGTTGAATCTCACCTTGGCCACTGTATGTGTGGAGCTTGTGTATTCTCCCAATGATTCTCTGGAAGCTCTGCTTTCTTCCCACATCCTGGAGATATGATGCCAAGTTAATTAACCATTGTAAATCGCCCCAAGTAGGTGGGGGTTAGTTGATGGGCACGTGAAAGAGATTAGGTCACGGGGAAGACATTATGGGTTTGGATTCATCTGAGGGCCAGCATTAACTGAATGGCCAGATTCACCGCCAACAATACTATAAAATAATTTTATGACTAAATGGGAGAGCCTATCATGCTTGCCCTAATGAGACTGCAATGGCATTTTTCTTCCAGCAGAGATCTGTGTGCAACTTGCTTTTACATGTCTGAGATGCTCTTCCTGCAGGCAATTACTATTGTTTCAGGAAGGTGTTTTAGAATCTATTATTAATGTGCTTGTAGCCCAACTATTACTGGCAGTGCATAGTGCAGGCTTTTCCCATTCTGCAGTATTTATAAGTGTGCTGTACTGAACTATTTAATCACGGACATAGAATCAACTGGTGCTACATGGCCTTCCGTATTCTTGGGTTATGGAAAAGATCATTCGACCAATCTCTTGGTGCTGATTGAAATTCTATTGCAAGCTGGTTACATCACCAGAGCAGATTGCTGTCTGTCAAAATAACCTGAAGTACCAACATTTTAATTAGAGGAACGGTTCGCTTCAAGAAGAAATAGTAATCAAATACCATGGAATGCACAGAAGTGGTTGCTTTTGTAAGTCAATGAAGTTAAGGCCAAATATCCTGCTGAGCAGCAGAGCTGGCTCAGAACTATGTGGGTACAGAAAAATGCTGGAGAAACTCAGCGGGTGCAGCAGCATCTATGGAGCGAAGGAAATAGGTGATGTTTCGGGCCGAAAAACATCGGCCCGAAACATCACCTATTTCATTCGCTCCATAGATGCTGCTGCACCAGTTGAGTTTCACCAGCATTTTTGTGTACCTTCGATCTTCCAGCATCTGCAGTTCCTTCTTGAACACTCAGAACTATGTGGCTTGCTCCCGCTTGTTTTAGTGTTCTTATGTTCTCAACTGTCGAGAACAGGACCCGGATTGTGAGACTCCCCACAATCAAATAGTTCAGTGACATTTTACCGATGAACATGGAACTTAGACGAGGGTAACGGGACTATGGAATAATTAACATGAGGCAGTAATCCATGCACACACGGGAATACCTGCACAGTGGTGCAGCGGTAGAGTTGCTGCCTTACAGCGCCAGAGACCCAGGTTCACTCCTGATTACAGGTGCTGTCTGTATGGAGTTTGTACATTCTTCCTGTGACTGCGTGGGTTATAGAGAAAATAGACCATAGGTGCAGGAGTAGGCCATTTGGCCCTTCGTGCCAGCACCGCCATTCAATGTGATCATGGCTGATCATCCCCAATCAGTACCCCGTTCCTGCCTTCTCCCCATATCCCCTGACTCCGCTATCTTTAAGAGCCCTATCTAGCTCTCTCTTGAAAGTATCCAGAGAACTGGCCTCCACCGTCCTCTGAGGCAGAGAATTCCACAGACTCACAACTCCACAGACTGAGAAAAAGCGTTTCCTCGTCTCTGTTCTAAATGGCTTACCCCTTATTCTTAAACTGTGGCCTCTGGTTCTGGACTCCCCCAACATCGGGAACATGTTTCCTGCCTCTACCGTGTCCAAACCCTTAATAATCTTATAGGATTAATTTCTCCGGTTTCCTTCCACATTACAAAAACGTGCAGGTTTGTAAGTTAATTGGCTTCAGCAAAAATTTTAAATGTTTCTTAGTGTACTGGGATCACTGGTTGGCAGGGACTCAGTGACTGAAGGGCCTGTATCCGTGCTATATCTCTCAACTAAACTAAACTAAAACAGCAGTGTATACTACACATCTTATAATTAATCATTTGGGATGGGGAGTTTTATTTTGTAATTAAACTTCTTGCAGTAACCCTTCTACAAGTAAGCAACTGATTTGCTAGTACAGGACAAGGAAAGATGCACATCAAATACACAGTATGGCCTAAGTGAAATTGGTACGCAAATGCAATGAACATTGCTGGGGACACTCCCACCACTACAGGGAGATGCCAGACTTGAACATAAATTACGAGTCAGGAAGCATCTCTGGAGAATATGGACAGGTGGTGTTGCAGGTCAGGACCTTTCTTCAGACTGATTGTAGTTGGTAGTGTGTGGAAAAATAACCTAGAAAATACAAAGGCAGGAGAACTCAGGGCCCCAGGGCAAGCAGATTCCCTGATGGGAAGATTGCTGGTTAAAGGCAGGTGTGAGCACAAGAAGGATATATAGTTGCGAACTGTGAAGTTAGTTAACGGGTAGAAGGTGAGGTGGTGGAACCTATGCAAGGTCAACCGAGAATCAAGGAAAGGGAATGCAGATAAAATAAGGGGTGAGGAATGTTGGGGGAGGTAGGGACCTGATGATAAAATGATTAAATAATTAAAATTTGGCAACATTTCATGTTTCTTAAAGTATTTAAATGTGGTTGTTGTTGTTTACAGATTCTCAATAATTCACTTTGGTGAGGCACATCATTTAGCATGAACCAAACTGAAGGACTATGAATGCTGAAATCCACGCGTCTGGTACACAGCAGTTTTGTAAAAACTACTCGCAAATCTTGCTCCTTGGCCCCAGAAATAGTAAATGGGCGTCAAACGATGAAAACCTCCAGAGAGATTATAGGGTTTCCCAGCACAAGATGTGGGCAGTTGGGAATAATGGTCCATTCATGGCATTGTTTCAGGGTGAATCAAACTTAAGTAGCAACATAGGCGTAGCAGAGACCTTTAAAGTGGCTGAAGCTTGTGAGGGAAAAGTCCAGTAGATGGTATGTTGGACAGCATACGCTTGATGTGAGGATTGTTTGTGTTTATGCCCTCGGCTGCACAAAGTAAGATGAAGGATTAGCAATGTTCCTGGCAATCTATGATGTTGCTGAAACAACTTTTTTCAATTTGTCTGCTTAAAACCACTTCTGTGCATTACATGGTGTTTGATTACTATTTCATCTTTAAGCGAACGTTCCTTGAATAAAAATGGTGGTACTTCAGGTTATTTTGACAGACAGCAATCTGTTGCGGTGATGTAATCAGCCTGCAATAGATTTTCAATGCGAGGCTAAACTAGTTGACCTTTGCTTTATGGAAGGTTGAGAACCATTAGAAGCTATTCTAAAAATAATTCCAGTAGGGTCCATACTAGTTGAATTACATAATTTTATCTGACAAAGGTTATTCAAATGAATAGATTCATGTCATTGTTCATGACCTTTTCTTGCTTATCACACCTCTATACTGATATATATATTTTGCACGATTGGGAGCCCCAGCAATAGTCTGTCTGTTTTTTAATCGTTTTTTATTTTTAGTGCGTTTTAAAAGTCTGTGTAAATGTTCTCCGGTTAGTTTTATGTGGGGGGTGGGGGGATGCTTCTTTTGAGTTTCTTACCTTGCCGGAGATGTGATTTTTTACCGGGTCGCATCTCCGGTCTACCATCGATGGAGCTGGAGACCTCCTCGGACTGACGAGGCCCACCGCGGGGCGTGGACTTAACATCAGGGTCGATCCCTTGCCTGGGATCGCTCCAATCGCGGCCTGCTGACTTTACTAGCGAGAGCTTGCCGTTTCGGGAGAGGCCGAGTCGGGAATCTACAATGAAGCAGAGGTTCGACTAGCCCCGGACACGGGGTTTGATCGTCCTCCCCGATGCAGGAGCTGATTGCCCTGAGGCGGAGGGCCCAAAAGCCGACGGTTACAGGAGTCAAGATTGTCCCGTCAATGGAGGGCTTGAGGCCCCCCCCGATGAGGGAGATCAAGGAAGGGAAGAGATTGACCTTTTTTTTCGCCTTCCGGAAGTGGCGGCGCTGCCTTGCAGCTGCGGCTCGCCTGCAGTCCGTTTGTCTTTTCTTTTTTTGTTTTCTTTTGTCCCGTTGTTGCAGTAAGACAGTCGACAAGGTTCTTTATGGTAGGCTGCTCTGGAAGGTTAGATTCCATGTAATCCATGGAGAGATAGATGAATGAATAGAACATTGGCTTCATGGAAGGAAGCAGAGGGTGATGATGGAATGTCATGTTTTGGACTAGAGGCCTGTGACTAATGGTGTGCCTCAGGGTCCGGTGCTGGGCACATTGCTGTTTCTCATCTATATCACTGATTTGGATGAGAATGTACGTGGCATGATGAGCAAGTTTGCAGATGACAATAAAATGTTGTCTTGTATTGTAGTTAGTGAAGATGAGTGTCAGAAATTGTAGCAGGATCTTGGTCGGTTGGGTAGATGGGCTGAGGAATGTTTGATGACATATAAAACAGAGATATGTGTGGTATTGCAATTTGGTAAACCAACATGGACAGGAGCTACATGGTGACTGTAAGGCTCTGGGGAGTGTTGTAGAGCAGAGTTATCTTGGAGTGCAGGTATATAGTTTGTTGAAAGAGAGAGGGTGGTCAAAATGGCTTTTGGCACATCGGCCTTCATCCATCAGAGTATTGAGTATGGAAGTTGGGAGGTCAAGTTGCAGTTGTATAAGACGTTGTTCAGGCCGCATTTAAAATATCATGTTCAGTTTTGGGCACCATGTTATAGGAAAAGATGTCATGTTGGAATAGGTGCAGAGAAGATTTACAAGAATGTTGCCAGGATTCAAGTGCCTGAGCTATAGGGAGAGGTTGATCAGGCTAGGACTCTATTCCTTGGAGCGCAAGAGGATGTAAGGTGATCTTATAGAGGTGTAACTTTTTCACACAAAGGTGTATGAAACAAACTGCCAGAGGAGGTAGTTGAGGCAGGTCCTATCGCAATGTTTAAGAAACATTTAGAGAGGGACATGGATAGGACAGGTTTAGAGAGATGTGGGCCAAATGCAGGTAGGTGGGACTAGGGTAGATGGGACATTTTGTCCAGGGTGGGCATGTTAGGCCGAAGGGCCTGTTTCCACACTGTAAGGCACTATAAATAGATCAGGTAGGAATCATATTAACTGGGTGTTTGGGATTGACCCTGACTCAGTGGGCCGAAGGGCCTGTCTCTCTGTGTGACTCATTATGTCTCACATGGCATACAAGGGCATGTTTCCACACTGTATGACTATGACTCAATACACAAATTGATATCTAATAATGTGTGAGGCTTTCTTAAAGTCAAAATGGAAAGGAAGTAATGTTCTACCTAACCTCATACCGATTGGTATCCTGTGGAGTTTTTATTTTTTGTTTTTTTTTGTTTATTTTATTAGAAGTTAAAATACAGTACAAAACAGTACAGTGGAACCTAATTTTAGGTGCCAACTATGTCATACCGTAATCCATTCTATGTACAACCTCTAGTTTTATGTTATGAAAAGGAAGTAAGCAAGACAAGAAAAAAAAAACAATAGAAAGAGGGTGCCTACAATCCAACAAAGTGGACACGAAGAAAACAACCACAAAAAACAACACACAAAACAAAAACAAACAAAAAAAAACACAATGTGGACAAACAGATGGTAGAGAGTGCCTACAAAAAACGTGAAGTGTGTATATAAAAAATTAAAAAAAAAAGAAAAAGTGGAAAGTAGAAATAGAAGAGAAGGCCCCATAAAAGAGAATTTTTCAAATCTGTATTCCTGTGGAGTTTTTAAGAGTGCAGTTTTGTTTTGACTGTTTTGCTGCATCAAGTTTGCTGTTGGAGTTTGTGAGAAAAAAAATACACAACTTCCATCTGGCCTACCTTGCTTCTTTTGATAATTATGATGCGCCATGACTGTAACACTTGTATGGTGTCACTTAATATTTAAGCATTCAAGGTTACTATTTCTAGACATTTTAGACACATGGTTTAATACAGGATCATATTTCTAGGTTTTTCCATTGTTGCTCAACAGAATGTGGATATGAAAAGAGTTGGTTTTCAAAACTTTAACAGGTTGAAGATGTAAGCTTTGGGTTCAGCAGCAGCATAGTTGTCTGGGCCTGAATGTTGTCGAATCAAGCCTCACTTTTGGACTTGAACACAGCAATTTTGGAGGAGTAACAAAGAAATGTTTTATCATGTGCGATGGTATCGTTTAGATGGAATCTTGGCCTTGGCTTTCTGTTCAAGTGGATGAAAACGATCTGATATGATCTGAAGAAACACAAAGACTTGACCTTTCATGTCCATCACCACAAAAAACAAATTGTTAATTTCTCTGTGAACTTTGAATCTAGCCAAGTACAAATTAGTTACACTGTGTGATTTCAAATTAGATAGCTGTTACTAATTCACATGGCGATTAATATAATAATTAAAAAATAATTCCTGAGCTAATTTTAATCCTTATGAACATTGAAAACTAAATACAGCTTATTCAATTCTAATTTTAGTTAAGGTCAGCATTTGTTTGAATCTTTCCAAAAATAAAACCTTTCCCTGATTTCTATGGTGACCTGGGTTAGATCATGACTTTTGTAAATTGTGTGTTGGATAGTGTATGGGGTGATCGTTAGTTGGTGCAGACTTGGGAAGCTGAAGGGCCTGGTTACACACAAGTGAGGGTGAGGGGATGATGGGTGAACATATCACTGTCCTCGTCAACAGAGCTGCTGTAGAGGTGGTCGATGGCTAAATGTTCCTTGGCATCCATATCACCAGCAACCTTACTTGATTCCTTCACAGTCAGCAAAGGCGACCCACTGATCAGCCGCGGAAGTCGCTGTGGGAACGGATCTACCGGTTCCAGAGCCCCGGCCGCAGGGGATAAATTTAGCGCAGAAGGTCCCGAGGAGGAGGGGTTTGTCTAAATTAAAGGGGGTGGGGGAACCACCAATTGCTGGAAAATTTGTGATAGACCTGAATGATCTTTGCTCTGCTCTGATGTTTTGTAAATGGTATTTTTATCATTGAATTTCATCTTTGCTGTAAGTATAGTGTATATTCTGTGAGCTTCATGTGAACAACGAATTTTATCGCAACCTATAAACTACTCCGAATCTGAATGGCTGAGAGCCTTGTGCTATTCAGCCTTCTATGATGCCTATAACCATTCGGTCTGGTATCATCCCATTCCATTTTTTTGCACCTTTTATAGAGTTTCCAAATCTGTTTCTTAATATCAGTGGAGAGGACATCAAATGAAGACAGAAACATTCAGCGTCTTCCAAATCATATCCAGTTAAGCTTCAAAACATGTTTAATGTGTACTTTGCGGTCTCTAATTCTACAAATGATTCCCTATGCTATGTTTGCTTTATTACAATTTTTACAACCCGTATCATTATGAGATATATGTGAATATGACTGGCCATTCAAAAATTTGTGCTATGATTAGTGCACTGATATAAGCAATCTAAATTTATTGTTCATTTAATGGGGAAAAAAAGCACAGTTACACAAATAGAGAGAAAAAAATTGATACAAAGTGCTGGAGTAACTCGGGGTCAGGCAGCATCTTAGGAGAAAAAGAATAGGTGTATTTTGGGTTGAGACCCTTCATCAGAATGAGAGCCAGGGGAGAGGGAAACTAGAGATATGAAAAGGTACAAAGAACAAATGAATGAAAGGTATGCAAAAGGACACATTAAGCCAGCAATGATGATCAAGGAAGGGTGGAGCCCACCATGATCCATTGATGGCTGTGGAGAAATGATAACGAGTGATACTCAGATCACGAGATAACGAGAGGTAACAATGAACTGGCCTCAACAACCTTCTGTGGCAAAGAATTTCTGGAATTCTCTGCCACAGAAGGTAGTTGAGGCCAGTTCATTGGCTATATTTAAGAGGGAGTTAGATGTGGCCCTTGTGGCTAAGGGGATCAGGGGGTATGGAGAGTAGGCAGGTATGGGATACTGAGTTCGATGATCAGTCATGATCATATTGAATGGCGGTGCAAGCTCGAAGGGCCGAATGGCCTACTCCTGCACGTATTTTCTATGTTTCTATGATACAAACAGTGAAACTAAGCAGGACAACAGTGAAACTAGTAAGATGATGAGGATGGGAGAGGAACGGAAAGGGAGGAGATGCAGGGGTTACATGAAGTTAGAGAAATCAATATTCATATCGCTGGGTTGTAAGCTGCCCATGCGAAATATGAGATGCTGTTCCTCCAATTTGCATCTCCTCATTCTGATAGTGGAGGAGGTCCAGGACAGAAAGGTCAGTATGGGAATAGGAAGGGCAGTTAAAGTGTTTGGCAACCAGATGATCACGTAGGCCAAGGCGGACTGAGCAAAGGTGTTCAGCGAAACGATCGCCCAGTCTACGCTTGGTCTCGCCGATATGTAGGCGATCACACCAAGACCACATCTGGCGTATTGTGTACAGTTTTGTTCTCCTAATTTGAGGAAGGACATCCTTGTGATTGAGGCAGTGCAGCGAAGGTTCACGAGATTGATCCCTGGGATGGCGGGACTGTCATATGAGGAAAGATTGAAAAGACTAGGCTTGTATTCACTGGAGTTTAGAAGGATGAGGGGGTATCTTATAGAAACATATAAAATTATAAAAGGACTGGACAAGCTAGATGCAGGAAAAATGGTCCCAATGTTGGGCGAGTCCAGAACCAGGTGCCACAGTCTTAGAATAAAGGGGAGGTCATTTAAGACTGAGGTGAGAAAAAATGTTTTCACCCAGAGAGTTGTGAATTAATGGAATTCCCTGCCACAGAGGGCAGTGGAGGCCAAGTCACTGGATGGATTTAAGAGAGAGTTAGATAGAGCTCTAGGGGTTAGTGGAGTCAAGAGAAATGGGGAGAAGGCAGGCACGGGTTATTGATAGGGGATGATCAGCCATGATCACAATGAATGGCGGCGCTGGCTCGAAAGGCCGAATGGCCTCCTCCTGCACCTATTTTCTATGTTTCTATGTTTCTATGAATAGTGGATACAGTAGATGCAGTTGGAGGAGTTGCAAGTGATCTTCTGCCTCACCTGAGAGGACTGTCGGGATCCCTGAACACATTCGAGGGAGGGAGTATAGGGACAGGCGTTGCATCTCCTGCAGTTGCAGGGGAAAGTACCTGGGGAGGGGATGGTTTGGGTGAGAAGGGATGTTAACCAGGGAGTTGCAGTGGTGGATGGATACCTTGCTTCCAGAGCAAACCTCTATGCAGAAACATGGAGATGTACCTAATGGTGACATTATTTAATGATTGTAATTCTGTGAAATGTTGCTTTTTTAGAATAAATCCAGTACGTACGGTCATACTTAGAAAGAGCAGTAACCCAAATGGCATTTGGCAGAGTAAGGCTGAGTTTAGATATTTCAGAGGCAACACCCATGTTTATATAAACCTCATCTTGAACTGCTTTTCACTGCAACAATGAGACATTTCTGTCTTTTACCTTATTCAATTTTGTGTCATTCATTTGAAATAAACGTCAAAGCTATCCAAAATTTCCAACAGATTTGCGACATACTGTAGCTATGCACACGCTGGAAATGGAACTGTTCCAGACTTACAATAGCATCAAAGCGAATTATATTGTAATGTTATCTTGAAGAAACACCTTCCAATACTCACATTACAAGATCCTCGCTGTGTGTGTTTTGAATGGTTGGATGCATGTTTCTGGAAATGTGTGAGAAGAGATTAAAACCTAAAGCCTCGATGATACCAAACTATAATATGGAAATCAGTAGCCTCCCCTTGGTCTTATTCACTCGATGCTCAGTAGGCAAGATTGTTCAGTATGATTTCCTGTTAAGGGGTTCAGCACTTGCAAATCTGAGCTGCTATCAGTTGGGGTTGTTTATGGAGATGCGGCTTTGTATCAGCACATTATGGATCATCTTCCATGGGAAGAAATCGTTTTTTCTCTTGGGGGAGTGTGGGGTAGTTTTTCTCCCACACTGATGCTAGGTTCGAGTTGTTCTCAGCAAGTAATCATGCAAGCCGATTCTGAAGCTGAACTTTATAGTTGTATTTGTGCTTTAAGCATTGTGAAACTGCTCAAATGTAAGGTTTTCGGTCATCAATGTATCAGTAGTCTACTTTGAATGAGAAGGGGTTGTCAGCAATAAAGACCATGAATATTGTTTTGAGGATATGGTGTAGGTTAAAGGAATATTTACATCGTTTGTTTGCACACAAGGACCATATATCTAGGAAAAGGGGTTATTGGCAAGGCTTGATTTGTGCTTGAAACTTGTTCCCTGCTCTTTACTCTTAATCAAAGAACGACTTATATTCATATAAGGGTACTTCCAATCCCAGGGAAGATCAAAGAGCTCTATTGGCAGGAAAATATTTTTAGAATGTAATCATCTTTACAATTTAGGATTCATACAACCATGTTTCATGGTATTGTGACTGCAAAATATCCCTGCTACAAATGTGCTCTGTGGCTAACCTTTGGGGAGATTGCATCCAGTAAAGCAACTAGAGATATGAAAATGAAAATATGTAAGGGGATTGAAGGCTTTATGGCAAAGTTTGCGGATGGTACGAAAATAGGGGGAGGGGCTGGTGGTGTAGACCAGTGGTTGCCAACCTATTTTTGTTCATGGCCCTCTTGGGCTCTTTAATTTTTCTGTGCCCCCCCCGACATTATTAGTGGAAAAAAAGTGACCCCCTTCATTGAACCTGTGGCCCCCTAAATCCCCAAATTTATCTGTGGCCCAATAAAAACTGCCATAATGGCAACAGGTTGTGAATCACTGGTGTGGAGTAACCAGGGACTCTGCAGAAGGAATTCGACAGGTTGGGAGAGTGGGCAGAAAAGTGGCAGTTGGAAGAAAGTGTAGCAAAGTGTGATCATACATTTTGGTAGTAGGAATAAAGGCATAGACTATTTTCTAAATGGGGTGAAAACCAGAAATAGGAGGTGCAAAGGGGCTTGGAAGTGCTGGTGCAGGATTCCCAAAAGATTAATCTGCAAGTCGAATCAGTAGTAAAGAAAGCAAACTCAACGCTAACTAGAGGGCTTGTATACAAAAACAGGAATGTAATGTTGAGGCTCTTTAAGGCGCTGATGAGGCCGCATTTGGAATATTGTGATCAATTTTGGGCACCATATCTGAGGAAGGATGCGCTGGCTCTGGAGAGAGTCCAGAGGAAGTTTCCAAGAATGATCCCAGGAATGAATAGGTTAACTTATGATGAGCGTTTATCAGCACTGGGATTGTACTCGCTGGAGTTTAGAAGATTTAGGGGGGACCTCATTGAAAGATAATGAATAGTGAAAGGCTTGGATAGAGTGGATGTGGAGAGGATGTTTCCACTAGTGGAAGAGTCTTGGACTGGAGGTCATATCCTCAGAATTAAAGGACGTTCTTTTAGGAAGGAGATGAGGAAGAATATTAAAGTCAGGGTTTAGTCAAGAATTGAATGTCCATTTGGAAACCTTCAATTTAACCCTTAGTGAACCAGATCCCCTGAACAATTTTTCAGCTCACATGCAATGCTTCACCTCACGTAACTGTACAGTGGGATCAATGGGCACTTTCAAGTGAAATTAACAAAAGGCTGAGTTACAATGCCCTATTATGGATCTTATATACGGTTCAGAACCATTTTGAATACTGTGTAATGTTCATTGCCAATCCGTGTTGCAATCCCACAAATTATATTGCTGAAATGTAATGGAGGCAAAACGCAGGATGGCCCAGTGGTGCAGCGATAAATCTGCTGCCTTACAGCACCACAGACCTGAGTTTGATCCCGACTACGGGTGCTGTAAGTACAAATGTTTGACGTTCTCCCTGTGACCACGTAGGTTTTCTCTGGGTGCTCCGGTTTCCTCACACACTCCAAAGAAGTACAGGTTTGTAGGTTAATTGGCTCCTGTAAAATTGTAAATTGTCTCTAGTGTGTGGGATAGTGTTAGTGTATGGGGTGATCACTGGTTGATGCGGACTCTGGCCTGTTTCCGCGTTGTATCTCTAAAGTCTAAAGATTCAAAGTGCTGGCAGCATCTCTGTATGGTGGGGTTTCGGGTTGAGGCTCTTCTTCAGACTGATTCTCTGATTCAAAGGCGGTAGATGGGTGTGAGTTCTTAGTTGAATGAATGAATAATTGAATGATGAATGAATGAATGAATGAATGAATGAATGCATGAGTTTGTAAGTTTACACATACAAGGAATATGCCTTGGTGCTTCGCTCACAAGTAACAACACGACATACAGTAACAATTAAGAATGACACATAAAACATTAAACATTAACAAAAAACATTAAACATTAACAAAATAAAACATTACAGTTTTAACATGTGAATGAAATAAAATACCAGAGCAAAATGAGGCTACAGACTTTTGGTTATTTAGTAGAGCTACCACTATTGGGAAAAAAAGTTCTTTTTATGTCTGGCTGTGACGGCTTTGACAGTCCGGAGTCGCCTTCTGGAGGGAAGTGATTCAAAGCGTTTGTGGCCAGGGTTAGGCGCGCGCGGACACACACACACACACACACACACACACACACACACACACACACACACACACACACACACACACACACACACACACACACACACACACACACACACACACACACCCTTGATATTATATTAACCTTATTAATTAGCTCCTTTTACCCCATCTCCGCCCTATCCACTGATGCATAGACCCCAACTTGCAGGCGCGTCTAGAAAGGGAGCAGGAGGGGGGTAGAGAGAGATGGCAGAGAGAGAGGGGCAGAGACAGAAAGAGAGGGACAGAGCCAGAGAGAGAGGGGCAGACAGAGAGGGAGGGGCAGAGACTGGGAGAGAGGGGCAGAGACTGAGAGAGAGGGGGCAGAGTGAGAGAGAGGGGGCAGAGACATAGAGAGAGGGGCAGAGAGAGAGAGGGGCAGAGAAGGGGAGAGAGGGTGGGGGAGATGGGGGGAGAGGGAGGTGAGGAGGGAGGGGACGAGTGGGGCGAGGAGGAGGGGAGCGAGGCAGGTGGCCGGGGAGTGGGGAGCAGCAGGCCGCGGCAGCCCCATTGTGACATCTTCAGCAAAAGACAGTCATTTTTATTTCAAAGTTTTGTCTGATTTTTGAACATTTTCATTAATAACTTGAGAAATAAAGCATGAAATTTTCAGATGATGATTTCGGACTCCACGGGAAAAATCTCTACCGGAATATGTTAAAAATGTTACCGTGCCATTTTTTCTAGAAGATGCGATTATACACAAACAAACACACACACAAATACATCCACACACAAGATCAGGCTTTAAAGTATATAGGTATAGATATAGATATAGATATAATAATATTGTGCAGGAACATGTTCTTCAGCCCACAATGTTTGTGCCAAACAAAATTCCAAGATGAGGGGTGATCTTCTAGAAGTGTACAAAATCATGAGAGGAATAGACTGGGTAAATGCAGAGTCTTTTGCCCAGAGCAAAGGAATCGAGAACCAGAGAAAGTAGGTCTAAGATAAGGGGCGAAAGATTTAATGGGAACCTGAGGGATAACTTTTTTACTCAAAGGGTGGTGGATGCATGGAACAAGCTGGTGGAGAAGGTAGTTGAGGCAGGTACTATCTCAACATTTAAGAAACATTTAGACAGGTACATGGAAACGATAGATTTAGAGGGATATGGGCCAAAACCAAGCAGGTGGGACTTGTTGGTCATCGTGAGCAAGTTGGACGAAAGAGCCTGTTTCCACGCTGTATGATTATGATTCTATGACTATAAAATAATCTCATTAGTGTTCATTGGACAATATAGAAAAGAGTAGATCTAAAGAACTGTAGAAGCTGGTTTACACCAAAGGTAGACTCAGAGTAAGTCAATGGGCCAGACAGCATCTCTGGAGAAATAGGATGGGTGATGTTTCAGTTCAGGACCCTTTTTCAAATAGTATTATTATATAACTGGTGATATGTGATTTTCCACACAAATTCATGCCAGTTACTACTTTGTTGGCCTCCTCAAAATGGTTAGCAAAAAGATGAAGGAAGGTGATGACCAGTGCCACCAGGCTACACCTCCTCACTAATAATCAGTTCACTGGTGCTCTGCTCAGATACTCATCTGCTTTCAGAGCTCAGTGCAGAGTTGACATGGTCTGTGCAGAATTTATTTTAGTTTAGTTTATTGATATGTGTACCAAGGTAGAGTGCAAAAGCTTTTGTTGCGTGCTAACTGGCCAGCAGAAAGACTATACTTGGCTCCAATCAGGCCGTCCACATTGTACAAATACATGATCAAGAGAATAATGTTCAGTGCAAGATAAAGTCCAGTAAAGTCTGATTAAAGATAGTCTGAGGGTCCCCATGAGGTAGATAGTAGTTCAGCATTGCTGTCTCATTGTTGGTAGGATGGTTCAGTTGCCTGATAACACCTGGGATAAAACTGTCCCTGAATATCGAGGTATGCATTTTCACACTTCTTTATACCTCTTGCCTGATGGGAGAGGGGAGAAGAGGGAGGGGACAGGGTGAGACTCATCCTTGATTATGCTGGTGACCTTGCCGAGGCAGTGTGAAGTGTAAATGGAGTCAATGGAAGGGAGGTTGGTTTGTATGATGGTCTGGGCTGCGTCCACAATTCTTTGCAATTCAAACAATGAAATTCCCCAGCTAATGTTTGTAACTCCCAGCTATATAGAGCTCCGTGTTTGGAGCTCTGTGTCCGTTGGATGTGGTGCAAATCGGTGGATGCTTCTCAGAATCTGTCCTGGTCTTGCACATCCGACAGATCATGGTGAAAGCTGCTGATGACTTCAGCCTCAATGGCTGCCTGGTTTCATAAAGCCTGCACAGGTTAGCATGATCTGGACCATAAACGTATTGCTTCTTCCCGCCACCTCAGCTGTAACACTAATCACTACCGTACATCCTCAACCCGATGCTCACAAGACTTACCGCTCCCCCACACATTAGTGACCCCACCAAACATGTCACCCCACTTTTCATTCCCATCCTCCCACACATATTTTCCTCCTCTTTGCAATCACCTCATCACCCAAGTCAATTGATTCCCGGGATCCTGAGGCATCTCTGAAAACCATTGGCATATATAAGTAAGAGTAAAATGACCGAGTTTAGTTTAATTTAGTTTAGTTTAGTTTAGAGATACAGCATGGAAACAGGCCCTTCAGCCCACCGAGTCTGCACTGACCAGCAATCCCCACTCAGTAACACTATCTGACACACTAGGGACAATTTACAATGATACCAAGCCATTTAACCTACAAACCTGTGCGCCTTTTGAGAGTGGGAGGAAACCGAAGATCTCGGTAAAAACCCACGCGGTCACAGGGAGAACGTACAAACTCCGTACAGCAGCGCCCATGGTCCGGATCGAACCCGGGTCTCTTGTGCAGTAAGGCAGCAACTCTATCGCTGCGCCACCGTGCTGCACCATGGAGAATTTTTTTACTTCATGGGAAGAGAGTGAGCATAGATTTGTAAAGTGTATGACATGCCTCGCGCTGACTATTGTTGTGGACAGAATATGTACTAATACAGACTGGCAAAAAACATTTGATAAAGCCTTTCAATAAGAAATTGTGAACTAAAATTGCCGCTTGGTAATTTTATTTAAGGCAAATAATCAATCTGGTTGAGAAACTGACAGAGTGGTGGGAGACAGAGGGTAGTTAATGGACGGGAGCTCTCTTTGTTTTTTTTATTTTTTGTATGGCTTTGTAAATATTTGATTAGTGTATAAATGTAAATAATTTGGTGTACATATAGTGGCTGGTGTACATATGGTGTACATATAGCTGCTAAATTTGTATAAGATAATTACAAGCAGTTGAATAAGGGATGGGAATTAATAAGCTTTGGCTTCTTCCTGCTCCTTTTCGGACACATACGATTTCATTTATTTATAGATATTGTTTATGACACTTTATAAATATTCTTGTTTTGTTTTTTGTATGCTGTTTCACACTTGCTTTTTATTCTTTTATTCTGTTCGAAATACATAATAAATAAAATAAATAAATAAATTGTTAGATTGAGGACTCACGGCACTCTGTGTGGATTTATATTGAAGCCTCTACAATTCACCATCATTCAAAATGTCTTCATTGGGAGAGAGAGACTCCTATTTAAGTTTGTCAATGGCCAACGTTGTCAACAATGTAGATGGTGACAGTAGATTATAAAAGGTTGTTAAAGATTAAACAGTGTAAATTGAATTTCAGTGTAGACAAATGTGAAGTAATTGGCTCAGGACGTGATAAGAATGGAACAACATATGTACTGAATGGTGAGAAACTAGGAACGATATGGTTCAAAGAAAAGGCTTGGGAATCCATCTGCCTTTATTATTAAAATGCAATACATACAGGAAACTTTCAAAAAGCCAAGATGAATATTAGATTTTATGTTCAGATGACCAGGACAATTAAATAGATTTTTGCTGAGGTCATTTTAAGGCTTGTTTGGACCACATTTAGAATATTACGGGAATTTCTGAAATAACATATTGGTTTTTGAGGAAGTATTGCATGGATTTACTAAGTGTACTGTGATCTAGGGGTTAAATTACAAGAAGCTGTTACACACGTGGTTGTATTGTCAGCTAGATGCTGTAACTAATTAATAATGGTTACCTTTTAATAAAGAACTGGGGAATATAGGAGGGAAGGATCAATATGATGAATGAGTCTGGAAATTGAGTCATTCAATTGGTCTGCTATCCCTTGTGCATGGCAGTTAAAGTTCATTATTGCGGTTTGATCACGGTTCCATATGTTTTCCTGGGTCTTGGCAGCTTCCAGGAATCGCTACAATAGGCACAAACAATCGTTGATAGCTTTCCATTGCTGCTGACTCAATGATGGGCTAATTGACTGATTTCGAATCAACTCAATTGGACTTGACCGATGTCCATGAAGTTACTCCCTGCAGCCAACCCGACCACTGTATATTTATGCACTGTAATAATTGAAAGTCCAGATGAGTTTAGATCTTGAAGTATGCCGCTGATTATACATAACTAAGATGTCCTGTTGGATTTGTTGGAAAACAGTCAAACATCAGTTGTAATTAAGAGAATCAAACTGTACACAAACTAACAAACCTGCTACCAAATCCTGCAATGGATACAAAATGTGGATCTCTGCTAAACATTAATAGATTGCAGTCTGCTTCATATCGAACTATAAGATGGCCCTTATTTACTGCATTCGGATTCAATATTAAATGGTTTGCTGAATGAAACCACATCAATTAAGATACCATGTTGTTTGGTGTTAATCTTGCTAATGGATCAAGAATTAAAATTCCATTTCACTGAACTATTCTGAATCAGTGTTTACTGGTGCATCAAAGTAACATTAGAATAAACATTAAATCTGCTTGTATTTAAAATATTTGAGTTGCTACATCTCAACTATTTCAAAGAGTTGAGAATAAAATGTCTCTCTGTGAAGTATGTTTATGTATTTCTTATCTGTGCATATCACAGACTCAGTTGGGGAAGGTTGTTCATGAACTGGATTGATTTGCATAATAATCTGGTAGCTTCGTGGTCACTGCTATTATCCTTTTGTAAGTTTGAGTTCAAATATGTGCATTTAAATTGTCATCTCTCCAACTCTCCAGGGCAGCACAGTGGTTGCTGCCTTACAGCACCAGACACCCGGGTTTTGATCCAGACTTTGGGTACTGAGTGTTACACAGAAAAGCTGGAGAAACTCAGCGGGTGCAGCAGCATCTATGGAGCGAAGGAAATAGGCAACGTTTCGGGCCGAAACCCTTCTTCAGACTGATCGGGGGTGGGGGTGGGTGGGGACAAGAAAGGGAAAAGGAGGAGTAGCCAGAAGGCTGGAGGGTGGGAGGAGACAGCAGGGGAGCTGAGGAAGGGGAGAAGACAGCAAGGACTAACAGAATTCGATGTTCATGCCCCGGGGTGCAGACTCCCCAAACGGAATATGAGGTGCTGTTCCTCCAATTTCCGGTGCTGCTCGCTGTGGCCATGGAGGAGACCCAGGACAGAGAGGTCGGAGGCGGAGTGGGAGGGGGAGTTGAAGTGCTGAGCCACCGGGAGGTCAGCTTGGTTATTGCGGACCGAGCGGAGGTGTTCGGCGAAACGAAACGAGACGAAACGAAACGAAACGAAACGAAACGAAACGAAACGAAATGATTTGGGTACTGAGTGTAAGGAGTTGAATGAATGAATACTTTATTGTCGCATGTGACAAGTCACAGTGACATTCTTTGCTTGCTTGCCCAAGGTATGGAATAGTCTCCACTTAAAAGGGATTGAAAAAATAGGTACATTCTCACTGTAACCGCAAGGCTTTTTGCCAGGTGCTCCGGTTTCCAAAGATGTACAGGTTTGTAGGTTAATTGACTTCGGTAAAATAGTAAATTTCCCTAGTGTGTAGGATAGTGTTGGTGTATGGGACCATCATTGGTTTGCTCAGACTCGATGGGCCGAAGGGCCTGTTTCCCTGCCATCTCTAAAGCCGCAAGCCTAAATCTGTTGTCATGGAATTTGCACCACTATCTGCTTCTTTAGATTACTTGTCAGCTAAGTCAACCAATGCGCTCCTGTTCCTTGGACAATTATCATAGATGCAAACCAATTTTTTTAATCATTGAAATATTTAAGGATTCTTCCCAGTATTAGATATTCTTTAGATAATCACATTATCCGATTGATTGACCATCTGACAGTCGGCTGTGTGGTAGACTGTAATGTGGAACCTCAAACACAACAATTCATGATATTGTTTACAGATACAAAAGGCTGGAGTAATAGCGGGTCAGGCAGCATCTCTGCGGAGAAAAGGAGTAGGTGACGTTTTGGGTTGAGATCCTTCTTCAGACTGAGAGTCAAGGGAAAGGGGAAGGAAAGAGATAGGAAGTACTTGGGGAAAATGAATGTAAGATATGCAAAAAGCAATGATTATCAAGGAATACAACATACAACATGTGGGGCATAGAACAGAACATCGTTGGCTGTGGGATAGGTGATAACAAGATCACAGACAGAGGAACTCAACAGGACAACAGTAAAACTAATACGACAACTAGGGTGGAGGAGTTACAGAGAGAGAGGTATCCCTGCACATTATAATGCTTAAGGTACACAAAAATGCTGGAGAAACTCAGCGGGTGCAGCAGCATCTACGGAGCGAAGGAAATTGGAAACGTTTCGGGCCGAAACCTTCAGACATGATAATGTTTAGCTTAGTTCAGAGCTTAGTTTTCGGATACTTCATGGAAACAGGCCCTTCGGCCCACCACATTCACATGGACCATTGATCACCTGTTCGCACTATTTCTATGTTATCCCACTTCTCTTGTGCTGTGAGGTACCAGCTCCACTATCTGCACCACTGCCCAACCAGGAAGAGGAGGTGTGCCTTTCCTCCTCAGTTTTTATGCCTGCCTGCAGTCCACATCTCCTCTTCCAAATACAATTCCCTCATGAGATCAGGGATCAGAGGTTTCTTGCACTCGACTTCAGATCAACCCAATCCCCAGAGAAACTGAGGATGCAAATCCCTCTCCACTGTTCAGTAAGCACTAGTCGACTGGAAACGGAACTAGTAGCAGTAGTTTTTCTACTAGTTCAATCAATCTGGCTGCAACAATCCCCGCTCCCATAGTCATCAAACCACAATTCTCAAGTTCACAAGTTATAGGCATAGAATTAGGCCGTTTGGTCCATCGAGTCCACTCTGCCATTCAATCACGGCTAATCTCTGCCTTCTCCCCATAACCTTTGACACCTGTTCTAATCAAGAATTTGTCTATCTCTGTCTTAAAGATATCCACTGACTTGGCGTCCACAGCCCTCTGTCGCAATGAATTTCAGATTAACTACCCTCTAACTAAAGACGTTCCTCCTCACCTCCTTTCTAAGAGAGCGCCCTCTAATTCTGGTGATTGAAGGGTCTCTGCATGTTCCCCACACTGCAGCCCCTTCCACAGGCCTCCCTGGGGACAAGGAACACAGAGGAATTTTTTTCTAAAACTGCCGATGCTGGAAATTTAAAATAAAAACAGAAAATGCTGGAAAAACTGTGCAGGGGAGAGTTAACACTTCATATTGAAGGGTCTCGTTTTCTCCTACAACAAATGGCCTGACCTGATTTCCAGAACTTTCTGATCCACTGGAAAAACCAAGCCTATTTGTTTTATTGCCATGGAATATCCTGAAATATACGGGTACGTTCTCTGGAGTTAAAACTTTATCCATACAGGATATTATCAAACCAAGTGCCACATCGTCCTTGACTGAATCCAGTAAACATAAGGGGCTTAGTTTCCATGTGGGTACTCCATAAGTGGAAGATTTAAATTATGATGCTGATATCATTTTAACTTACGTTAATTCAGCATACATGCACATCTCCACTCATTGCAACGTTTAAGAAACATTTAGACAGATACATGGATAGGACATTTAGAGGGAGTGAGCCAAACGCAGACCGGTAGGACTACTGCAGATGGGACATGTTGATTGGTGTGGGAAAGTTGGGCTGAAGGGCCTGTTTTCCACACTGTATGATTCTATGACTAAGGTTTCAATGTATGTGAAACATAAATGAGAGCATCTGAATCCTTTCAATGAAATAATATTTTAAAATGTATACATTTCCATTAGATTGTGTGAGCCAGCACAAAATGTGTTGAAGTTGGGTCTGAAGATCAGATCAAACTGAATAGAGAATCCCTCTTGGACATAACACCCGAGATGTGATACATTTAACAGGCCAAATTAAAGATGTCTAGCTTACGATCTCTGAATTATATTTTGTTAGAATTGTTGCTCCAATTTTTAGATTTGCTTATTAACGATTTATACTTTTTGGATGTAATTTAGCAAAAAAAATTGTTATGCTTTACTGAAAATGTATGAAAAGCCAAATTGAATGTAGGTTTGTGTAGGAGTAGTTACAGGTCGATGACTCTTTCTTTGTTGGCGAGAGTGCGTTTCATGAACACCAGCAAAATCTTTAATTTAAAAAAAACCTCCACCCGTAATTGAAAAGTCCAATATTTCTTTCATAAAACTATGACCACTCTTTCAACTGCCAGAAATATTCAGCATCCATTTTATCTGATGCACCAGCTGAACTGGCCTGACATTGATCTCATAAATTTCAAGATGCTGCACCTAAATTTCGTCAGAGACTCATTGACTAATGCTAATACAGAAAACTGACCTCTTTGCCTTAACGTAATGACCATTTCTACAACATATATCAAATACTGTCACTGCTTACTGCAGAAAGCTCTTTTTAATTAAATAACCTATACCGTCAGCAATTTCTTTCATATCCTTTGAGCACCAACCTCAGCTCAGAGGGTGGGTGGAAATTTGTAAAGAGAGCTTAAATTTAACCATTTTACTCATGATGCTGAATAAGTAACTCAGACTGATTGAGAAATCATGTCGGAAGCAATTGCAGATGCTGGTTTATACCGGAGATAGACAAAGTGCTGAAGTAACTCAGCGGGTCAGGCAGCATCTCTGGAGAAAAAGGAAATTGGCATATTCATGCGGGAATTGAATAAATTGACATGGAGACGTAGATAGGGTAGACAGTCAGAGTCTTTTCCCCAGGATGTTTAGTTTAGTTTAGAGATACAGTGCGGAAACAGGCCCTTCAGCCCAACAGGTGCACGCCGACCAATGATCCCCACACATTAACACTGTCCTACACCCACTAGACATAATGTTTACAGTTACCAAGCCAGTTTACCTACAGACCTATTCGTCTTTGGAGTGTGGGAGGAAACCGAAGATCTCGGAGAAAACCTACGCAGGTCACGGGGAGAAAGTACAAACTCCATACAGGCAGCACCCGTAGTCGGAATAAAACCCGGCTCTCCGGCGCTGCATTCGCAGTAAGGCAGCAACTCTACCGCTGCGCCACCGTGACTGCCCAGAGTCATGGTGATTTTTGATGGAAAAATCAAAAATTAAATTAGCTTTTTTGATGGAAAAATCAAATACGACAGGGCAAAGTTTAAAGGGAATGCGTGGGGCAAATTTTTACACAGAGGCTAGTGAGTGCCTGGAATGTGCTGCCAGGGGGTGGTGGTTGAAGCAGATACATTAGTAGCATTTAAAATACTTTTGTCTAGGCTTATGGATATGTAGGGAATGGAGGGGTGTGGGTTATGTGCAGATAGATGTGATGGTCTTGGTATCATGTTTGGCAAATACATTGTGGGATGAAGGGCCTGTCCTTGTGCTGTACTGTTCTATGTCATGTATGACAGTCCCTAAACTATTGGCCACTGTAACTATATAATGAGCATGTCGAAGCCCCACCTCATGCACTTCTGCGCCAGGAGCAGACATTGCCTTCGGGAGGAAAACTATTTCCTCCACAATTCTGCATCATTGCAGGAAGCTCCAATTATACAGGACATGAGCAAAATTTGATTGTTTTATGAGAGTTGGGGCTTTGTCAGAAAGAAGATCGTGTGCAAGCATAAAGACAATTTTTTAAAAGCAACAATTATTTAAAAAAAAAGAAAGTTAAATAATTTAGAAATGTGGCAAGTGTTCAAATAAACTTACAATTATAGTGTCATAGAGTCATACAACATGGAAACAGGCTCTAAGGCCCTACTTCCCCATGCTAACCAACATGTCCCACCTAAACTAGTCCCACCTGCCTGCATTTGGCCCATATCTCTCTAAACCTGTCCTATCCATGTGTCTGTTTAAATGTTTCTTAAACATTGCGCTACTACCTGCCCCATCTACCTCCTCCTGCAGCTCATTCCATTCACTCAACACTTTGTGTAAAAAATGTTACCGCTCGGGTTCCTATTAAAGCTATTGCCCCTCATCTTAAACCTATGTCCTCAGGTTCTCGATTCCTCTACTTTGGGCAAGAGACTCTGTACATTTATTCAATCTATTCCTCTCATGATTTTGTACAAGATCATCGTTCAAGTTCCAAGAAATAGAGTCCTAGCTTGCCCAACCTCTCCCTATAGCCTAGGTCCTGGAGTCCTGGCAACAGCCTCATAGATCTTCTCTGTATCCTTTCCAGCTTGACATCTTTCCTCTAACTTGATGCCCAAAACTGAACACAATACTCTAAATGTGGCCTCACTTATACAACTGCAACATGACCTTCCATCGTCAATACACACTTGAAATGTTTTTTTATTAGAAGCAATTGTACAAGAATAAAACATTCAGAATGTAAAATTATACAATTATTGTACAGCTTCAATTTTAACCTTTTAACCTGAAAATGAGAGAAAAGAAAAGAGAAAGAACGAGAGGGAAAAAGTGAAAAGTGAAAAGATAAGACTCCTAGACAACCAAAGTAGGGTGGCCAAAGAGTGAATAAAGACATAAGAGAAGAAAAGAAAAAAAAAAGAAAAAAGAAATGTAATTGGGGGTGAATTGGCCACAGGTTCTCTTGAAGGCTGGAGGCCACAAGGCTCTTGCTATTGAATATTATTCCTCAGGACTTTAATAATGTCCGTAGTTGGTTTCATCATTAAGTGATAGATTGCTTGTTGAGTGTTGATCTGGTTACATGAGTTGGTCAAATATCTCTTCAATCAGTGCTAATGGTTGGTGGTGCAATAACATACAGGGCCATGATATTCACCTTGCTGTAACTGTAACCAAAACTCACTACAAGCATGAAAACCCTTTCTTCAGCGACAGGAGAAGGGTTAAAGTCATACAGCATGGAAAGTCTTTGACTCACTGAGCACACACTCAATCAAATGACCATTTATATGCATTATGACCATTATAATTCCATGCACATCCCCTCCCACACCTCTCTGTTTCCTCTACTCCAATTACTCCAATGTAAGGGCACACGGCAGTGCAGAGGTAGAGCTGCTGCTTTAGAGTGCCAGAGACTCGGACCTGGCAGGAGAATGGGGTTAAGAGGAAAAGATAAATCAGCCATTGAATGGCAGAGTAGAATGGATGGGCCGAATGGACTAATTCTGCTTCTATGGCTCATGAACTCATGACTATATCTAGGACTGGCTCTGTGGCAGGACATGTTGGAGGGATGATCATGTGAGGCATCAGCCTTTGGACACTACTGCAGAATTATTACACAATTTACTCCCCTAGACTTCCAGTCACCCAAAGTGTAAGCTGATGGTCAGTTATTGATTGTTGGAATGTAGAGCCTGAGTGAAGGGGAAGAGAGGCACAAAATGATGGAGAAATTGTCCAAGCTTGAAAGGATTCAGAGAAAATATACGAGGATGTTGCCAGGACTAGAGGGTCTGAGCTATAGGGAGAGGTTGAGTAGGCTGGGTCTCTCTGACTAAAGGGCCTGTCCCACTATACGAGTTTACCCAAAGAGTTTAAAAAAAAATCAAACTCGTGGGAAGTACATAGAATGTACGTAGCGGGTACGTTGGAGCTCGGGACGACTCTTAGCGGCTCGTAACGCTAATGGCAGGTACTCGGGAAACGCTGTAAGCTTGTGAAGTTTTCTCAACATGTTGAAAAATGACCACGAGAGCCCCGAGTACCTACGAGCGGCTATTACCGTAATTCTCCGATTTCGAATCAGGGGAAACTCGGGAGAACTTTTGAATTACCTCGTACAGTGGGACAGGCCCTTAACTCAGCGGGACAGTCAGCATCTCTGGAGAGAAGGAATGGGTGACGTTTTGTGGTGGAGACTCTTCTTCAGATTGCGTGAAAGGGCGTGCCCACACTGGGGCAGACCTGCATGTGTGGGGCAAATCCGAGGCCACGAGGGTCCCAGTTTCCAGAGATCTGTATAACTCCACATGGAAACACATGATGTCTTGCCATCAGGGAGGCTTTGCACATCAGAAAGAACCATCATTTAGCTCCTGCTGCTAAGTTAAAAGGCCACCAACACAACAGTGCACAAAAGACGAGCAGCGCTATCTATTCACCCCATAAACACATGCATATATTATACCGATGTTTCAACAACAAATCAGCTAATCAATGAATGTGACAGCTGCTTCTGATTTATTTATAGAATTAATGAGTATAATTCCATCAAAGTGAAACTCTTTCTTATTTACGGGTTGTACCCATGTGGTCTTGTTAGGCTTTCCCCCCACACTATCCTCTCTACGTATCACTGTGATGTTTTCCCTAATCAATATTCCATCAAACAAGCCAGCATCCCTTCCATCGACTCCCATCTACATTCCACGCTGCCTCATCAAGGCTGCCAGCATAATCAAGGACCATAAACACGTGCCTATAATATACTGATGTTACAATAACAAATCAATACAAAAATATTAACAGGTAATTAACAGGTACCTTAATCCCTCTAAACTGTTCCCCATTGAAATCAATGGTCTGGATCTCCCTTCACTTGGTCTGACCTGGCACATGGTCCATACGTTTAGTTTAATTTTGTTTCGTTTTGAGATATTGCATGGAAACAGGCCTTCAGCCCACCGAGTAGACTCTGACCAGCGATCCAAGCAGACAAACGCTATCCCACACACAATTGCGACATTTTACGTCGTTGCAGTGTGGGAGGAAACCGGAGGTCCCGGAGAAAATCCACGCAGGTCATGGGAAGGACGTACAAACTACTACAGACAGCGCCTGTCGTCAGGATCGAACCCTGGTCTCTGGCATTGAGGCAGCAACTCTACTATTGCACCACCGTGCCACCCCCCATGTGTTATTCCCCACTGGGAATTCAAATGTTCAAAAGGTTCAATGGTCAGTTTATTGTCACATGTACCAATTAAGGTACAGTGAAACTCGAATTAGCATACAGCCATACTAAGAAAATGCAAAAAGACACACAACTACATAAATGTTAACATAAACTTCCACCACAGCAGATTCCCCTCATTCCTCACCATGATGGAAGGCAATAAAACCCAATCTTCGAACCATCCGCAGTCGGGGCAAGCAAAGCTCTTGCGTTGGTGCGGTCGAAGCACTAGCAGCTTGGAGCTCCCGAAGTCGGTCTCTAACCAGGGACCACGAGCTCCATGATGTTAAAGTCTGTAGGATCCCACAGTTGGAGCATCGAGGTCGATCCCTGGCAAAGGGATCGCAAGCTCCACGATGTTAAGTCCTGCAGACTCCCGCGGTTGGAGCTACCGAAGTAGGGCTGCAACAAAAAACGTCAACTCCTCAATGTTTGGCCGCAGTGCGCACGGGGATACGATACGGAAAAAAATTGCATCTACGTCGAGATAAGAGATTAGAAAACATTTCCCCCAACCACCCCCCCCCCCCCCCCCCCCTCCCCCCCATCATAATATACATACTAAAAAGACAACAAAAAAGGAAGGGACAGACAGACTGTTGGCGAGGCGGCCATTGCGGCCACCACCCGGTGGAATTGCCACATTTCTTGGCTCTGTTGATTCCATGGTAAATCCACCATTGGGACACGGTTTAGAAATCGCCAGCGACCATCTGCCAGCCGGTTTTGAGCTTCTGTGTAGAAATGGCAAACTTGCTGGCAACTATTTGGGATAATGCCAACTAACGTGTGGCGTTTGATCACATCACCCAGCATAAACTGGCTGCATGGATTTTCTTTGTTCCTTTATCATTACAGTTTTTCCTTTAAAATATAACTCATTTTTTTAATATATAAACAGCTGTCACATTCATTGATTAGCTGAAAAACCAAGGAATGTTGAAACATGTGTGTGACAAGTTTAATGAATATTAATGAAAGACTGGAGAATGAAATGTGGAGTAGCTTTCTGGGAATTGAGTTAATTAAGTAAAGTATGTGAGAGGTAATTTAGCACTTGGGGAGAGCACTGTTCATTTGGAAGCACTTGGAAAAAATGTCAAAATAGCCTCTTGAAATACTTATGCTCCTTCCTAAACATGAATATATATATATATGGGCATGGGTGATAAATATCTCATGCAGTTAACATTTTTAATTCAATAAATGTAAAATGTGATTCCTAAGTCAGATCCACAGGAGGTGAAGTCCGTGAAGTCAATAAAACCTCAATGGACAATGTTATCTCTTGCTTCTCCTTTCTCCAATGCTGCCAGACCATGTGAGAAGCTGCGGAGTTTGTAGTTTCAGTTTCCACCATCTACAGTGTTCAGGGATATATGAGTGGTGAATACATGGTGCGTGAACGAACAAGTTCTACAGGACAAGTCTACCAGTGAGACAAGAGTCTATGCAGGTAATCAAGCCTAGAGGTAACATAAGCAGGAATGAGAGACTCGACAACAGACAAACAGAGGTACAGAAGTGGAAATGGCCAGTCTTGATGATGACACAGATTTGTACAGATTTGACACAATATTGTGAGCAATTTTGAGCACCATATCGGAGGATGGATGTGCTGGCTCTGGAGAGGGTCGAGAGGAGGTTTACAAAAATGATCCCAGGAATGAGTGGATTTACGTTATGATGATCGTTTGTCGGCACTGGGCCTGTACTCGCTGGAGTTTAGAGGAATGAGGTGGGACGTCATTGAAACGTTCAGAATAATGAATGGCTTGGATAGAGTGGATGTGGAGAGAGTGTTTCCACCAGTGGGAGAGTCTTGGACTGGAGGTCATAGCCTTAGAATTAAAGGACGTTCTTTTAGGAAGGAAATTAGGAGGAATTTCTTCAGTCAGAGGGTGGTGAATCTGTGGAATTCTTTGCCACAGCGGCAAAGTCAGTGGATATATTTAAGGCAGAGATAGATAGATTCTTGATTAGTATGGGTTTCAGAGGTTATGGGGAGAAGGCAGGAGAATGGGGTTAGGAGGGAGAGATAGATCAGCCATGATTGAATAGCATAGACTTGATGGGCTGAATGGCCCAACTCTGCTCTAATCACATGATCTTATGATCTTGTACTGCTCGAGGTACTTTGCAAGACGCCAGATTACTTCCAGCCATGATCACTTCTAGACAGTTGTTATAGAGAGTGAGGAGGCAATGGAGTTTTTCTTGGGGATCAGAGATTTCAGTCTTCCTAATATTTAATTGAAGGAAATTAACAGCTTGCTGTATGTACGATGCTGTGTTTCTGATGATGTTGTTTAGAGACCAACATGTAGATGAAAAATAGAAAGGAGTCAAGAATGATCCTTGCCTATCCAGAAAATGGTACTGGGAACATTAAACGTTAAATGAGACACAGAGTCGTCACAGGTGTCACCCAATGGCAACTGTGTAATGGTATATTCTGTGTGTTTTATGTCTAATTTATTAATAAGGAAACCATAAGTATATTGTGGTTGTATATCAGAGATTTTAACAAGGGTTCTTTCATAGCCTTAATTCAGCTTAGTTTGTTGAGCTATTTAATCTTCTATAAAAACAATTGACCCAATCCCTTCAAAGTCAGCGGAATTTGTTTTTATCTGGCATTAAAATGATTGAGATATAATTTAATAAAAATGTAGGCATAAATTGTTCCAATTAATTGCTTTTGCTTGTGTAAACATTTTTTTTTTCACAATGTGGATTTGTTACAGACCACTGTAGCAAATGAGAGATATACACAGACCTTCACTTAATTCTGTGCTTGGAATCTTCTTTTCAACTTACTTAGGCTAAACAAGTTACATTAATTGCACCTAGTCCCTTGGCAAAGCGTACAATTGATAGGAAAGGGGCTTCAAACAAAACAAGATTACATTTACTTGCGGGAATTTTTGCAAGTAATTTCTGCAGTTCTGTCAAACAGGTTCTCAATTTATATGCTAAATTAAGAATATGTAAAAGATAACAAAGATGAATAAAAGCTAACACAAAACGACTAAGTACTTTTAAGAGTCAGAATCAGAATCGCACTTTATTCGCCAAGTATGTTTTGCAACATACGAGGAATTTCATTGGCCAGGTCAGTCAAGTGTTTTATTGTCATATGTCCCAAAACTGAACAATGAAATTCTTACTTGTAGCAACACAACAGAAATGTAAACATCTGAAGAAGGATCTTGACCCGAAATGTCACCCGTTCCTTCTCTCCAGGGATACTGCCTGTCTCACTGAGTTACTCCAGCATTTTGCCTATCTTCAGAGTAAGCCAGCAACTGCAGTTCCTTCCTACACATGTAGTAAACACAGTATTCAGTACACAGCATAATAAACACCAAAAAGAAGTTCAAGATAAAAAAAACATGAAGTTTTGAGATCTGCTGTATCTCATGCATATATTACACCTCCGTTAGATTCACATGGAGAACCAAGAGTTGTTCATTCGTTGTAATATCCTGTCTTCAAGTCATGTGAAATATTCTTAACATTTTTTGAGGCTAGTGGATGTTTTGTAAATTCATCTTTCATTTTGATATTGATGTAGGTGTTTTCCTTTAACATAATTTCATGGATTCACCACCATCATTTGAGCGAGTTCTTGACACAAAATCAAAATTTTAAATATATTTAAGCACCTGTATTAAAATGAAGGGATGTTTATATCTGAACAATGGGTTCTGAGGACTGATTAATCTTAATGTTTATATCGCTCTCAATTAAACTGAAAATGTAATGAAGTACTTTATCATTTATCAACATTGTTTCAAATGGCTAGTGTGCAATCAATCAACTTGAAAAATAATTGGTTATTGTTGTGAAGGGAATTGCAGTATAAACATGCATAGAACACGATCCCATGCTCACAGGAACAGCAATGAGCAGATAAATAATAAAAAAAAGAATCAGAAATTTGCAGTGAGTGTAATGAGTGAGGAAGACTCCCGACCTGAAACATCACCTATCCTTTTCCTCCTGAAATGCAGCCTGACCTGCTGAGTTACTCCAGCACTTTGTGTCTGTCTTTGGTATAAACCAGCATCTTCAATTCTTTTTTTTCTACATTTTGGCTTACTCCACTGTGAAATCTCCTCAAGGTATGCCTACTTTGAAGAAGTTCTCTTCATCTATCTGACGGGAGTTCTGCAAGCTTCTCCCTCACTGCTCCGACTCTGTGATTCCTCCTGCTCTCCATCTCTACGATCATGTCCTGACCTGGACTCGCTACCATAATCACGTGTGTTTCCTTTCTGCTTGCCTGCACCTCTACCTTATACCTCGTGGCTTCCAACTTTGGTTCCAGACCTCCCAGTTCAGACCTAACCTGCATTTCAGCTACCAACAGTCAATCCACCGCTTCTCTCTGTTCTCCTTCCATGCCCTGTGTTCCACACTGGCATCCATGCGCCGGCATCAGCAGGCCCTCGCTCTGCCTCTCCTGCAGCTTTGGGCCTCACTCACCCAGACCTACTATGGTCAACTTTAATTCAACAGTCCCGACCCGAAATATCATCTATCCTTTCCCTCCGGAGATGCTACCTGACCCGCTGAGTTACTCCAGCACTTTGTGTCTGTCTTTGAGATTACAAGCCTCACTGCTAAGCTTAGAGGAAATCTAACACCAGTTTCCAGAGTTTGTACATGCACAGTTAAACATGAGTATCCCAGAGTTGACATCTGTGATTCCCTGCTTTTCTACAGGGAATCCTCTTTGTGACTTCCGCGGTGTAATCATCAAAATCAATGACCCAACAGGACTTCTCTTTGTGTCACAAGCTACTGTGATTTTAATGGAGTGCTCAGCATAATTACCACTAAACAACCTCTCTGGCCCTTAGAGTATTTCTTTTGATGGGGATTGTCATTCCCACGGAAAATTTCAAAACAGTTGATTTTAAAATCTATTTTTCATCTTTAAAAAAATGTCAGCTTCTAGCTCGTCTCGAGTGTACATGGCCCAGTCTGTTTTCATTGTGCACATGATGTTTAAAACGCAAGTTTTAAATGTCAGTTTTTACTGTCAATGGGGAATGGACATTGTGGCTTCAAATTTGACATTCGGATGAAATATTGTGGTTTGATCCAGAGGGTGATGAATGCTGCAAGCTAAATATTGTATAATACATGCTGCATGATTAGAAGGGAGGAAATGGGTCATCACTAGAAAAAATGTTGCAAATTGTTTTTTTTTAAAAAGGACTAAACGACAGCTTCTACACATAAATGTGTTTAGTGTAGTGATACAGCGAGGAAACAGGCCCATCGAGTCCACGATCCCTGTACGCTAGCCGTTGGGGAAAATATACAATTTTTACCAAATCCAATTGACGTACAAACCTGTATGTCTTTGGAGTGTGGGAGGAAACTGGAGCAGCACACGGTCACAGGGAGAATGTACAAATTCCGTAAAGGCAGCACCCGTAAACAGGATCTAACCCAGGTCTCTGGCGCTGTGAGGCAGCAACTCTACCGCTGTGCCACCGCACTGCCTGCAGTTGTGCTGCATCACTTGTCTGAAAAACATCTATTACTATTATGCCCTCAAATTACTTTCAGGCAAACGTTGGGCATCATTTGTTTGCATGTCCTAATGAATTCCTAATGTATTGCCTGGTTTTGGTCAATCTGAGAAGTGCAAGAATCAGGCATGACATTTTTTAACTGTGTTTAGTGTCCTAAAGTGATGGGCAACAGAAGGGGTTTTTTTTGCATCAAACGGAGCCAGCAGGAACAAAAGTGTTCCTCCTGATCCCACGGCAGTCTTACTCTCTGCAATTAGGCCATCTTCATTTTATCTGCCTCACCTCTTATTTAACTAAGGATTGCTGTTCATTAAACAATTAGGTCAAAATTCACATGCTGAAATGAATAAGCAATGTGGGAAATGCTGTAGAGATATTAGGAATCTTTCCTATTCTTGAAGTTTTGCACAGCGGAACGGGGGTGGAGTTGCTGCCTTACAGCTGCAGAGATTCTGGCTTGATCTTGACTATGGGTGCTGTCTGTAAGGAAAGAAGAAAGGAAGAGGAGGAGACAGTGGGCTGTGGGAAAACTGGGAAGGGGAGGAGAAGGAGGGAGAAAGCAAGGATGAGTCTGTTCTCCTGCCTTCTCCCCATAACTTCTGACACCTGTACTAATCAAAAATCTATCTCTCTCTCTCTGTCAGTGCTTTTCCAGTGTGACTTTATTTATAAATATTTCGAAGTGACTCACAATACCTTACTGTTGTCACATTGAATGCTCAGTGTCAACTCTACCACTGCTTATCAAGCTGAATAGATCGTTGATAGATAAAAAATGGTGGAGGAAAGGGCCTGTCCCACTTGGGCGTCATTTGCGCGTCACGCAGGTGAATCCCAAAATCCTGGGGCGCTGCGCGTGACCGCGCGTCACTGCCTACGCCATGTGACACGTAAATGATGTAGTGTAAATGACGCGCAATGACGCCCAAGTGGGAGAGGCCTTTAACTCAGCGGGACAGACAGCGTCTCTGGAGAAAAGGAATAGGTGCTGTTTCAGGTTGAAACCCTTCTTCAGACTGAAAGATAGAGAAGGCCAAAACAAAACAGAGCGGGCAACAGATGACCTCAGGAAGGTTGGAGTCCACAATGGCTTATTGTTGGCTGGGGAAGATGTGCTAACGACAGGGATACAAGGTAGGATGTTGATTTGCAAATGGTTGAGCCTCTCTGCAGAAAGCATCATCCCTTCTTCCCATGAACACTATGATCTTATCTACTCGTGCACCAGCCCACTTAATAAAATTATTGCTGGAAAAAACAGCACTGTGAGCCAGTGTATGCAACATTATATCTTGCTCAAGAGAACAGATTTATTTCCTCTGATATCTCTATTTTGTTTATCAATTGTAGTGTTAAATTAAATTCCAGTGCTTTAATCCAGAAGCAATAAAACTGACCTATTAGGCTAATAATCCAAACTAGGAATAGATTAAACTCAGGAAATGAATGTCACAAATGGAAATTAAAATGAATGGATCCTGCTCGAGCATATGGCTCAGGAAGAACATGCAGCACTGAATGAGAAAGTAATATCCAAGATGAGACCAGGGTAATCTTCACGCATAGAAGGAAAGGAGATATCAGTGAAAGCACTAACTGGCTGCCACCCACAGCACCCACCAACCACCTCACCAAACAGTGATGCAAATTCAAAGACGAGTGTCAACTCAGACACTCGTTCTACTCCCCTCAGGCAATAGGTGAAGAAGTGTGAAAATGCATACCTCTAGATTCAGGGAGAGTTTTTTTCCCAGCTGTTATCAGGCAACTGATCCATCCTCTCACTTGCTAGAGAGGGGCCCTGACCTCCCATCCACCTTATTGGAGACCCTTGCACTCCCTTTAATTGGACTTTACTGGCCATTTTCCTGGACTAAACTTTATTCCCTTTATCCTGTATCTGTACACTGTGGGCAGGTTGATTGTAATCAAGTATTGTATTGTAAAATTTCCGCTGAGCGGATAGCGTTTATCGAGATACTGTGTCTCGATAAACGTGACATTAAACAAAACTAAACTAAACTACAAAATAATTTTGAAAATAAAATGTTCATGGACAAACATTGACCTGCGAAGCATCAAGTAAAAAATAATATGCTCAAGGTTGCAGGAAGGGCTGATTTGTTATCCCTGTGCTTTTGTGATTTGAAACTTATTTTATTTTGCTAGTGAATCATTCCCAAATATAGCCAAAATGTGACGCCTTATGTCGGAAATAAATGCCTTTGAATCCTTTCTTGTCATGGTGGATCACTGTTCTGCACCCTAATGACTCACGCTCTTTGAATAATCGACTAATGAGTCTTTCCATGTTACTCTAGACAATTATAACCGTGATCTTTTCAGGGTACTGTTAAAATATAAAACTCATTTTGTAGATGTGTATTTTGTTGATGTTACGAGACCAGGTGACTGTTCCTGGTGGGTAATGGCCAGGGAATTTGATGGGCTGAGTGGTGTTTTTATTTATTTCCCTTTCCCTTCTGGCAATTTAAATTTAAATTGAATCAATAGGTTTTTACCATATTGCAGCATTTTTCTCATTACTGCATTCCTTCTGCTTACAAACATTGATTTCTTGCTGGGATGACATTTCACAGGATATTGGACAGGTTCTAGTCCATTTCATTGCTTCATGTCTGTGGTTCAGGGTTGAGCCTGATGTTGGGTCTTTCCCTCGGTCAAATCTACTGGCAATTTTACTTTCCTACGCATGAGGTTTTGATCCCAATTGGTGCACAAGCTCGGGTATAGGACAAAATGAATCTATAGCATCCGAATACCTTTTCAAAGGGCAACTGTACATCGCAACAAGAAGCAAACTTAAGTTATAATGATCCGGTGCAAAAGTCCAACCATAATTTATGAGGCATCTATCTCTTCACATATCCTCAATTAAATTAGCTAACTATAAGGTAGAACTTAATATATAGAATAGAAAACACCTGGAATATTATTCCATCTCAAATTTGTACCAAACTTAAGCTTCCAACAATGGGTAACTAAACATAAATGTTTTTATAATGTTTTAATTGGATTACAAGCACACACCAATCGTGCAATTAGTTAGTCTCAAGTTGTTGCTGGATGGTAATGTTGATGTCAAAAACTGTTCACCCACTCTGTTAAGAAATTGAAATTGCTTAATATAATGTGTATTTTATTCCGTGGGTAATTAAGGTGTTTAAAAAAAAATAGATTTAGCATCAGTCTCAGAATGTTTATGATCCCCTCTGATCTAAATGGATTTAATACCAGCAGCAAATTGAATTATTTTCTTCACTTTAATTGGATTGAGAAATGTTTCCATTTTGCTGACTGAGATGATTAAATTCGATTCAGCTTTAAATGCTGTAACTGGGAGGAGCAAGACATTTATTCAACATTATCTCTTCAAATATTCACTCACGGTGATTATAACCAATTTTAATAGAGGAGTACACTCTAGTTTGAGTCCACTCTACCTGCTATCTGTCACCTACCTCACAGGCCAATCATTTGTAGTTAAACTTCAACCCAAAGATGAACAAAGGGCTCAAAAGAGTAAAACAAACAATAAACTAGTCAATGGATCAAAAGAATAGGTTTGGGGATTTTGTGGTCATGCTAGTCATTTATTCATGGATGTTGCCTATAGCAGATCCAAAACTTTTCAAATGTTTGAATGGATCAATAGAGAAATGTAGAAACAAGGAACGGCAGATGCTGGTTTACAAAGAAGGACACAAAGGGTTGGGTAGCTCAGCGGATCAGGCAGCATCTCAGGAGAAATTGGATAGGCGATGTTTTGGGACTTTAGAGATACAGCGTGGAAACAGACTCTTTCGTCCACTGAGTCCATGTCGACCAACAATCACCCCATACACTTGCACTATCCTACATACTAGGAACAATTTTATAATTGCCACAGGCAACTAACCTACAAATCTGTATGTCTTTGAGGTGTTGGAGGAAACCAGAGCATCCGGAGAAAACCCACACGGACACAGGTAGAACGTACTAACTCCATATAGACTGCACATGTAGTCAAGGTTGAATTCGGGTCACTGGCGCTGTAAGCCAGCAACTGTAACACCCTTCTTCAGGACCTTTTTTCAGACTAATGGATCAATCTTTTGTTCTCTGATCTGATGACCAATATTTCAAGATTGAGCTTTGCAAAGTGCTGCAAAGGACAATCCTACATTGTACAAAAAAGCCAAGTATGAGTTCCATAAGATCTTCCACCCAAACGCATTCCCTCATCCCCTGCTGGCATAGTTCCATACATCGCAATGGCAAAAGTCAGATCTACTTTCAAGAAGGTAACTTGTTAAAAAGCAGTCGGGCTGGATGGGTTCCCTGGAACGGATCTGAAATTGTACGCCAATTGACTATCCACACTCTTCGCTGGCAACTTCCACCTCTTTTATCCCCCTGTTCCAGTCCCCAAGAGAATCAAGGTGGCCTGTCTCAATGACTACCACCCAGTGAGTCTAACATTGACCATGAAGATAGATTGGTAATGGTGCCTGTTGAAAAATCGTCACGCGTCTTACCTGCCATTAGCGAGTCTTACCTGCCATTAGCGAGTCTTCCTGAGTACCTGCCATTAGCGTTACGAGCCGCTAAGATACGTCCCCGAGCTCCAACGTACCCGCTACGTTCATTCTCCATGCTTACCGTGAGTTTGATTTTTTTAATACTCGGGAGAGCTCTTGGAATGAACTAGTACCGTGGGACAGGGCTATCAGTTCATAAATAAGTGAAATAACATTGTTATGTGCTATTAAAGTTGCCAGGGGTAAACAGGACAAATAAATGTTGGGAACCCCTGAAGTAGGGCATCAACCTGATATTTGTGATGAGACTAAGCACAGACTGGGTGATTGTTTTGCTGAACACTTTCACTCAATCCGCCTTGGGCTACGTGATCATCCAGTTGCCAAACACCATTCCCATACTGACCTTTCTGTCCTGGGCCTCCTCCATTGTAAGAGTGAGGCCAAATGTAAACTGGAGGAACAGCATCTCAAATTTTGCTTGGCAGCTTACAAACCAGTGGCATGAGTATTGATTTCTCTAACTGATAGTAACCCTTGCATCTCCTCCCTCTCCGTTCCTCCCCCACTCTAGTTGTCATAATAGTTTCACTGTCATCCTGTTGAGTTTCACTGTCTGTATAACTCATGATCACCTACCCCACAGCCAACAATGGATCATTGTGGGCTTCCCCATTCCTTGATCATCATTGCTTTTTGCATATCTTTCATTCATTTGTTCTATGTGCCATCTATATCTCTCGTTTCCCTTTCTCCTGACTCTCAGTCTGAAGAAGGGTTTTGATCCGAAACGTTGCCAATTGTTTTACTCCAGAGATGTTTCCTGACCCGTTGAGTTGCTCCAGCGTTTTGTGTCTATCTTCGGTTTAAATGGGCATCTGCAGTTCCTTCCTACACATCCTGATCTTCAAGTTTGCTGATGATACTACTCTTACAGACTGAATCTATAAGAAGGCTGAGATGATGCGTAAGCAGGCAGTTGAGAACTTTGCATCATAGTATGAGGATAATAACTTTGCCATTACTGCAAGACTAAAACGTCCTAAGAAATTAAGAGAAGGAGACCGCAGTAGAGATGGTCAACACTCTCATGTTCTTCAGCATCCATATGACCAGCAACTCGGCCTAGTCCCTGCACAGTGATGTGCTGATCAAAAAGCACATCAACCTATTTAGTTTCTTGCCATCTGTAAAGATTCAGCATGTCCAGAGGATTTTCTTGAAATTCTCTAGATGTGCAATAAAAAGTATTCTGATAGGATGCATCTCAACCAGATATGCCAACTGCTCTGCTCGAGACTGACTGACTATGCAGAGAGTGGTGAACTCGGCCTAGTCCATCAAGTGTGAGTTACGTCTCTCCATCCAGTCAAGCTTCAGGGTGCATTGCATCAGGAAGGTTAACGGATGCCTGTCACTCTGCTCTTTCCCTTTTCTCTCTGCTACGTTCTCACGAAAACTTAAACTTAAGAACAGCTTCTTCCCCACTACTAATCAATCATTTCTCCCTGGATGTGCTTCCACATACTCTTGCTCTTACCTCTATCACACTGATCATATTGTTACTATATAGTACTCTGTGTGGTGCAGCAGTAGAGATGTTGCCTTGCAGCGTCAGAGACCCCAGTTCGATCCTGACCGCAGGTGCTGTCTGTATGGAATTTTATGTTCTCCCCGTGACCTGCATGGGTTTTCTCCAGAAGCTCCGATTTTCTCCCACACTCCAAAACCTACAAATTTGTAAGTTAATCTGTTTGGTAATATTTACCCTAGTGTGTGTAGGATAGTGTTAGTGTGCAGGGATCGCTGGTCAGCACATACTCGGTGGGCCGAACACTCTATTTCCATGCTGTATCTCTAAACTAAACTAATATTCTTTTGCTCCATTTTTTTTCACTATAACCTTGAACCATTCTGCTATCTCACATGCACTGTTGCACTTCTAGACGGTATTTATCCTTTCTGTATGTACAATATCTTATTTCATTTTGGAGAATCCCTCCGTTAATTACTTCCATTGCTAACATTGTTATCCCTTAGAATGTCCAAAAATTAAGCACAAGTTCTAATGTTGGGAAAAAATGTACAGTTGGTAAGAAATAGCTAGGAAACTCTTATCAATGACTATGTGATTGTAAGCACAGCCACTGATTAGGGGCAGGGTTAGAAAGGAACTTTAATTAGCCGATAGCACCTTTATTTTGGGACCTAAATCAACAGCGCTTGGCGCACTTCCACTGTATGTTTAAAGATCCTGTTAATTATTGGCGCATCAGTTTTTTCGGTTTCCTCTCTTATTTTTGTGACCAAATTGAAGGTTGCTTCATGTAAAGTGGCACTCTGTCAGGGAGGATCTGGGTGTTTTGCTTCCTTTGAGAAGGAAGCTGATTTGTGCGGTCAGCTGGGTATTATTCTGCCTCGGTGATCCATGAGGAAGCCGGCTGAGCTGGGTGGTTCCACACTACTTTATATAGATCATTAATGACAGTGGCATGCACACGTCCCCTCTGCACATGGGTGGTGGGTGATGCAGAACCATGCAGTATGTTATTATCCGAAGCACTTGGTTCTCAATGCAGGTACAACAAATTACCTACCTGTCATGAAATATACTGAAGATAGACACAAAAATCTGGGGTAACTCAGTGGGATGGACAGCATCTCTGGAGAAAAGGAATGGGTGACATTTCAATTCGAGAACCTTCTTCATTTTGAACTCAGTCTGAAGAAGGGTCTCGACCCGGAACATCACCTATTCCTTTTCTCCAGAGATGTTGTCTGTCCCGCTGCGTTACTCCAGCTTTTCGTGTCTATCTGCGGATTAAAGCAGCATCTGCAGTTCCTTCATACACATGAAAGGGACTGAAATTGTTTATTTGTGTGTGTGTCTTTCTGTTTCTGGGAATTTGTGCCTGAATATTGAGATGTGTTTGTTATCCTCAATGCACGAATAAAGAAAATGAATGAGTCATGTCTCAGGACTCACAGGGTCTCAAGTACAGTATTCAAAGCGTGCTTTAGCAGCAAGCAGGCTGACTACATGCTGGGAATGAGAATTGCTGTGTAAAAAGTGCAAACTGACTACTGGGCAGCCTTCATTTATCTTTTCAATTTCAGTATTGGGGCTTGTTTTGGGTTTTTTTCCCCTCAATGTCAAAAAGTGAAAAAATATGCATTTTACTGAAATTATTTCAATGCACAAAAGCATTTTAAGATAAATAATTTATTTAACTCACAAAGTACTCTGAAAACTCCGTTTTGATCGTTAATTATAAAATAACGCATGAATAAATACTATATCTTACTTAAATGTGATTCACAGACCAGAAATTGCATTAAGAAACATGGGTTTCAGAGTATGAAAGTAAACATACTATATATTTTTCATGTGCCGTTAAAGTGATCTTGAGTGCACAGACTGATATTGCGATGGAGTAGATACAGGAGGGAGCACCAAATTGTGGGATTGATTCATTGGATATGATGCAAGATTATATCAGATAAATGGACTCTTGTGCAATAACGTTCTGATCCTTTGGAAGTAACTGTCTGGGTCTTGTACCAAAAATGACCTTACTTAGACCTCTTTGCTCTTGTGGTTCCCACTTGTAAACCCAACGCCTGTTGACAGAATGGTCTCAGAATTATCTAAGGTCTAAAGCAGAGTACATTTAAAAAGGGTGGCACAGTGGTGCAGCGGCAGAGTTGCTGCCTTACAGATTCGATCCTGACAACGGCGATGCTTGTATGGAGTTTCTCCCTGTGACCGCGTGGTTTTTTTCCGGGTGCTCTGGCTTCCTCCAACACTCCAAAGACGTACAGATTTGTAGGTTAGTTGACTTCTCCCGTGTGTAAGATAGTGCAAGTGTACGGGTGGTCGGTTCAAACTTGGTGAGCTGTATGGCCTGTTTCAACGCTGCATTTTTAAAGTCTAATTGGGCGACACAATGATGCAATGAGAGCTGCTGCCTCACACCGCTATAGACTCTGGTTCGATCCTGACCTCGGGTGCTGTCTGTGTGGCGTTTGCACGTTGGCCCTATGACCAGGTAGGTTTCCCTGGCGTACTCTGTTTTCCCTCAAGTGCTCCAGTTTCCTCCCACATCTCAACATCGCAGGGGTTTGTAGGTTAATTAGCCCCTGTAAATTGCCCCATGCGTAGTGAGTGAAACAAAGTGGGAAAACTAGTGTGAATGAGCCATCAGGGGTCTGTGTGAATTTGGTGGGCAGAAGAACCTGTTTCCGTGCTAAACTAAACTAAATATCAGCTATTTTATCATTTGATAAAGCATATGAAGAAAATTGTCAGTTAATGATGCTGAAACAATTTCATCTAAGCAATTTGTATTCTCTTGCTGTTGAAGGTGCGTGGTAATTTTATACCAAGATTATGGTGTGATTAACCATAATTTTGTTTGAACTTAGGGTGTAAACTTGATTTGTTATGCTCAATTCACTTGCTCATTTTTGCTAGTGTAGGTAATAGTAATAACATTTCCTAAGAGAAAATGGGGGCTTTACTCATTGCATAATGTGCCCTTGGGTATTATAATATTTATTATCTGCAGTTGGTGTATAAGTATTTGAGAAAGTTCTGTTTAAAGATTGCTTGTAATCTGTGAAACAAGTATTTACTTATGAAGATTTAATAGTGGGTTATTTCATAAATCTCTTCATGGCTATGTGCATTTTTTTTCAATTGTATTGTTATTTTTTTTAAAACTGCCTTCGCATTTCCTGATTCTATTTTTGTTTTTATTTCACATTTCCTACATCTGCAATCTCTAACTGTAGCTTCAATTAAAACTCTGTAACATCATTCACAATGTATAAACAGTGCCAAGTTTGGAGCTATCTTTCGTACCGATGTTTGTAAGGTTTGTTTATTTTTGGAGATACAACATGGAAACAGGCCCTTCGGTCCACCCAGTTCTACATTATCCCACTTTCGCATCTACTCCCTACACTACAAACCCGCATGTCTTTGGGATGTGGGAGGAAACTGGAGCAGCCGGATGAAACCCACCGGGTCACGGGAAGAACGTGAACAGGCCCTTGGCATGGGCCTCATGCCTGTCTGCTTCAAAGGGATCTTGATTTGGGGACCTCTGCTTGAGGGGCCTCTGCTTGAGCTTGGTTTGGGGGCCTCAAAAATTGAAATTGGCCTGGACCTCAGTTCATTTATGAGAGGGCCTGAACGTGAATACCTTTATTATTTTACACGGACAGCACCCGAGGTCAGGGGCAAACCTGGGTCTTTGGCACTGGGACAGTAGCTGCACCACTGTGCCACCCCTATTTAAGATTTAATATATAATGATGCAAAGTGAGAGAGTCTAGGACCAGAGGGCACAACCTCAAAATAAAAGGATATACCTTTATAATGGAGATGAGGTGGAATTTCTTTAGCCAGAAGATGGTGAATCTGTTTTGTTAAAGCATATATTGATAAAGCAGAGCTCTGACACATGAGTAAGGCAGTCAAAGGTTACAGGGAAAGAAGGAGAATGGGGCGGAGAGGAAAAAATAGATTGGCCTAATCGAATGGCAGAGTACATTTGACGGGCCGAATGGCGTAATTCTACTCCTATGCCTTATTGTCTTATGATCCTATTCCCAGTTATAGAAAATACCTCATCACAATGATCATCACAGAGCTGGATGCCTTCCAAACTCTGCAACACTGTGACATTTTATATAAAAGCAGATGGTTAAGGATTGAATTCCCATCATATGCCAATTATAAACCCTTTAATTATTTGGGACTTAATCAGCATTTCAATGCCAGTGCAATGTATTCAAAATTAAATATTTTGTAATAAATCAACAAAATAAAAGTGTGTACCTTTAGAATGGAGATGATGTACCTTTAGTATCAAGTGGCACTAGATTTTCTCTGTGTGTCTCTGATTTGCCAATGATGAATTATCCATAGTGGTACCAAGTACTTAAAGGAAGCTTCTATAATAGTTGCTCCTCAGGGGATGATGAAAATGTATTGCTCCTCCTTTTAGATGGCCTTTTGCTTGCCCTTTATCACACTAAAAGAGCAAGAGAAGCCTTGGGCATCTAGTGGTATAACCATGAATTTTCCTTGTTCAGACAGCAGGATTCCCACTTACAATAATAGCAGCCTTTCCATCCTCCGAGCTAGTTGTCTGCTGCCACAAGGCTTCTCACCTAATGGCCTGGCTCAAAAAGGTTGAAACTCTTTCAGCAACCGGATCTCTGATACTGCTCACTGTGTCCTTTACGAAGCTTTAGCTTTCTTTCCAAACGTTAATGCTGCTCTTTTCTCCTACTCCAGTCCGCAGTGGAACATACCTGTCCAATTCACACAAAATAAATGTCTGCTGCGTGATCTGACAAAATCTGAAATTGAGTATTTATTGATCACAGACATTTGATTTGTTTTGAATACCTGCAGCTGATTAGTGTATTTAATGTACTCAACCTCTATTGCACAGTCGAGATCCTTCTTCAGACCTGACCGGCACGAAACATCATCCATTCCTTCTATCCAGAGATGCTGCCTGGCCCGCTGAATTACTCCAGCATTTTGTGTCTATCTTTGGTGTAAACCAGCATCTGCAGTTTCTTCCAACACACTCTATTGCATAGTCTTCTCTTTGTGCAGTAGGGCATTCTCCTTGTAATCTGTATTTTGTTGCAATCCAACTCAACTCAAAAGTTGAAGTTGTATATGCAGCAGGCCACTGTTGCACTGCCCAGTGCAATAATATTCACGCAGGCTAGAGGGGTGGTTGCTTGGGACAACAGCTCAAAGGGAAACTGTAAGATCTGCATGTAAGTTAGAAAAACCTGTAATATAAGCAAGTCCTTGTGTGGTCTGTGTCATCTTCTGGACCAAGGGCCAAGTGATCGATGGTCGGCGTGGATTTGGTGGGCCGAAGAGCCTGTTTCTATGCTGTATCTTTAAACTAAACTTCAAATTTCACGACTTGATTGCAGCACACTTCAGTATTTTTTTAGATCTACGATTTGAACACAGTTTACTTTGTGATGCGCTCAAGGATAGACTTTGCAGTATCATTGAAACCTTTAACACTGTTGATAAAGTTTCCTATCTCATTGTTACTTTGACGCCAGATGAGTGGAGAAAAGAGTTGATGCATTGATGGCCTGGTCAAAAGGCATCAGCATTCCATCATGGTGCAGGTGTTGGAGATATTGGTTTGGAGATATAGCGTGGAAACAGGCCATTTGGCCCACTGGGTCCACGCAGACCAACGATCCCTGCACACTAACACTATCCTACACACACTAGGGACAAATGTTTACATTTACCAAGCCAATTTACCTACATACCTGTACATCTTTGGAGTGCGGGAGGAAACCGAAGATCTTGGAGAAAACCCACACAGGCTATGGGGAGAACACACTAATTATGTACAGACAAGCACCCGTGGTCGGGATTGAACCCAGGTCTCCGGAGCTGTAAAGCAGCAACTCTACTGCTGTGCCACTGTGCTGCCCAGGAGGAAAGGAGGAAAGAGGACATAACATTACTTCACTCCCTCCCTAAACTACGTACCCCCATCCGTATCCAGTCTGTAGCTCTCACAGTGGCCTGAAGAGACATCACAGACCCCATTGAATTAGCATTGTTCTTGAACCTAAGGAACCTCTGTAGAATAAAATTAAACATAAGTGCGCCTTGTTTGTTAAACAATCTGCAGGCATATGCAAGACAGTAGTTAGTGAGTGACCGTGCAATTCTTGCTGAATTTTCCCTTAAGAAATTTACTCCTATTACTGTGCTTCTTAAACTGTGTCCTATTTACCATGACCCAGGGGTAGAGTTTGTCCAGATTTGTCGAATTGAACCAAATCTTTGTCCAGCTGTCCATCAATTTGGTTCCAGTAACATGGGTGAAGTGTATGCAGATTTATTAACCCTTCCACCCTGTGCAGAGATATCTTGATTCCACCAGTTGGAATTACAGAAGTCAGCCAGATTGAAATGCTGGGAGGACATCATTGCACGTTGCAATGTGTTGCACCAAGTGCCCTTGAATGAAACGTGTCCCATGAAGTCCCAAGGTTGACGAGAAATCTAAGGCCCATTAAGCTTGATATTATTGTCACCAAGCATTGAGAAGCATCAAGACAAGAAGATGATAGCAAGGCATCAGTAAAGCAGGTTTATGGGAGTAATGATGTTCATAATAAGCTTTAACCCCTCAGTTGATTTTCCACTTTGTATGACAACTGGCGTTGAATCTCCTGTTAGTTCAGCTGACAAAGTGAATGCGTGTGGAATTTAGATCTGCCTTTATCTGATGAGAACACTTGGGTTGAAGAGTTGCTGCCATCTGCTCTTCTGACTGAAGCAGACTGTTCAGAGTCTTCAGAAGGGAGAAAAACAGACCTCGGCCACAGTAATCCTCTTCCTTGCCTCTCCACAGCCAGATGTGCTGTCAGTGCACACAGCCAAGTAATTTGATTAATTAGTGTCTCTTGTCTGATTTCACAGCCTTGTTTAACCAAAAGTGTCACTGAAAGGGGCAGGCTAAATGACCAAATATCAATGCATTGCAGTAGCCATAATTAAAATAAACTATACAGGCGCTCCGTGTAAGAAGAAACTGCAGAAGCTGGTTTACACCAAAGATAGACCCAATTGCTAGAGTAATTCAACGGGTCAGGCAGCTCTCCAGAGAAAAGGAATAAGTGACGTTTCGGGTCACGACCCTTCATCAGACCCTTCAGTCTCGACTCTAAACGTCACCTATTCCTTTTTTCCCCAGAGGCATTGTCTGACCCACATAGGATTGTAAATGAGGCTCTTCATAATAAGCATCAGCGTTGTGGAAAAATAGCAGTTTGTATCTTGGGTGGTTGCCACTGAGTATTCATGTTGTTATTTATGATTTTTCTCTACAGGTTCATTTGCTGTTTTATATATCCTCTGATCAAATAGTCATAGAGCCCATAGATGGGTTAGTCCCACCTGCCCATACCCATCTAACCTTCCTGCCCATGTATCTGTGCAAATATCTTTAAAATGCTGTTATAATACTGCCTCGGCTACCTCCTCTGTCAGCTTGTTCCATATATCCCCTGTGACAAAAAAGTTGCCCCTCTGATTTCTATTAAATCTCTCCCCCCCCCCCCCCCCCCCCTCACCTTAAAATGATGCCCTCTGGTTCTTGATTCCTCTATGCTGGGTAAAAGACTGTGCATTGATCCCATCAATCCCCCTCATTTTTTTTTAATATACCTCTCTAAGATCACCCTCGGACTCTTGCACCCCAAGTTTTAAGGTCCTAGCTTGCCCAACCTCTCCATGTAGCTCAAGTCCTGGTGACACCCTCATAAATCTTCTCTGCACTCTTTCCTGCTTAACAACATCCTTCCTATAGCAGGGTGACCAAAACTGAACAAAATATTCCAAATGTGGCCTCCCTAACGTCAATCATATTTATTGATATTACTGTTTTAGTTTGGGGTAATCAAATAAATATTTACCAGGTTAAATTAAATGTTGTTCATTGTGATTTTTATTTGTGTGTCACTTTAATAAATTAGGTGTCATATTTAGCAATATTTTAGCTGTACATTCTTGACCATTTTATTCTGAAATGCAAACATAGCACAAATAAGGCTTTGGTTGTTGGCACTCGTTTGTTTAGATTGATCACCATACACGTGAAAAAGAAGTGCAAAGATTGATGTACAAGTCCAAGTATTCAAGAATGTTTTTAATAAATTTGTTGTGGAGGCCAAGCTCATTACTTCTGCATGAGAAAGATTACTCGTATGCTGAGGTAGCAAAATTGTAACTGCATTTTCGACATATTTGTTTTTATGGCAATATTATAACATGTGCACAAAGGAATCATTCATTACTGTTTAAAACATCTTCATGGGGAAACAAATATTCTTTAGAGTACGAACACCTGCATCAAACACCAGTTTTAAATGTGAAAACGAACTGGTCTGTGATTCTGCTGGTGGCCTTTCCGAGGCAGCGTGAAGTGTAGATTAAGTCAATGGTGTTCGTTGATCAATGGTAGATGGAGTTAGTACTGTCAAATTTACAAAGCAGTTAAGTAAAACTAGTTAATGGTGATGTCCTGTTATAATTATTTTATCCCTATCTTGTTGATCCCACATTGGCTCTCAACAGCTCTGAGGTTAGAAAAAATTGAATGGAAACAGTATTTGACCAGGAACCACACACTCCAAGCTGCATGTCAACCATCTTCATCACTTTTCTAGTTAAGTGGCAATGTAGGTTCCTCAGCAGTCATTGACAACAGCATCAAAACAGATGAGTTCTGAATTAAGGTATTTATTTTCCATTGCAAAAAAAGTTTGTAAATCCTACAAAAAACACAGTAAAGCAAAAATATGTACATTTTCAGTCTTCCTTGAGCTTTGTTTTTTGTTTCTATGAAGCAAGAGTTGGTAACATTGTACGTTCATGGAAACAAAAATATATCTGAGTCCAATATCAAAGTGGATCTCAGGAAGCGTTATACTGGGCAACAAATGTATTGTAGGCATCTGAAAGCAAGATATTGTGAATAATACAATTGGGGAATAGAAATGTCTATCAGTGAGTGTATATCTATAAATTATATCTATCCAAACTAAAACAGACAAGAATGTTAACCTCTTTACCCTTGTAACACAGTGGGCCACAATTAATTGTCATGTGCAATAGCTTTGAGGATTCATGAATATGAGGCTATTTGCACTGACCTGCTAACAGATTTCACTAAAATTTAGTTTTCGAGATGCAGTGTGGAAACAGGTCCTTTGGCCCACCAACTCTGCACCGACCAGACATTAACACTACCCTACACACACTAGGGACAATTTACACTTATACCAAGCCAATTTACCTACATATCTGTACGCCTTTGGAGTGTGGGAGAAAAACGAAGATCTCTGAGAAAATCCATGCAGTCATGGGGAGAACGTACAAACTCTGTAGAGTCAGCACCCGTAGTCGGGATCGAACCCGGATCTCCAGTGCTGTGAGAACAGTAAAGGGCTGTCCTTGTTGCATACTGCCTCCAATCTTAGTTTCCTCATTTTGCCGACATCATCATTTTCTCTGGGATCTTGCTAGGTTTTTAATGTTATAAACTGGGCATAAGCATTCTTGGTCTCTTTTGCCTTGGAGAGCTAAATAAAAACTAAAGATAAAGGCATATGGGCGGCACTGTGATGTGCATGATAATGCATGCATCCAAGATAATGTAAAAAACCGGTACCTTGTCCCTTTCAATCAAATGAAAATGAAGACTTTCATTAGGCTTGTTACATGGTTGTTGCTTCAGACTGTCTGTGAATGTTTTCAGAGTTTGCGCTTTGCATTAGTGATTTTTCCTGACAGCCAACTGCTGAGGAAAGAAAGAAAAGTTACATCTTGGTAAGCAAACAAAGGGTTTTTAGTGGTGGAAGGCTGGTACCAAACATTTAAACTTTGACTGCTTCTTCTGTGAGGCAACTGAACTTGTTCTTGGAATGGCAGATGATACCCTAACAACCCTTTTGCCATCTGAAGAATCAGGGTGTGAAGAAGGGTCTCGACCATAAACCCATTCCTTCTCTCCCAAGATGCTGCCTGTCCCGTTGAGTTACTACAGCTTTTTGTGTCTATCCTCTTGTTATCATCCCGGCCAGTTGAAAGGCCTTCAATTTAAGGCACTGGGAAATTTAATGTTTGGAGAATGAGGTCACACGTCACATGCCTGTGTATTAATTGCTCACAGGTCCAACAAAAAAAGCACAGTTAATAATATTAAAGGCTATAATATTAAAGGCTGTCTACATTTCATGCTGCCTTGGCAAGGACACCACCATAATCAAGGACCAATCTCACATCGGCCACTCCCTCTTCTCCCATCAGGCAAGAGGTACAGACGTGTGAAAATGCACACCTCCAGATTCAGGGACAGTTTCTTCCCAGCTGTTATTAGGCCACTGAACCATCCTCTCACCAGCCAGAGAGGGGTCCTGACCTTCTATCTATCTCAGTGGAGACTTTTGACAAACCTTATTTGACCTTATCTTACACTAAACGTTATCCCCTTTATCCTGCATCTGTACGCTGTGGATGGCTTGATTGTAATCATGTATAGTCTTTTGACTGACTCTGTAGCTCACAACAGAAAGCTTTTCATTGTATCTCGGTGCACATGACAATAATAAACTAAACTAAACTAGACCTGTATTTTAATTGGTGGGTCTTTTTTCCCCACTATTTCCCTGTTTTTCTCTGGAACAAGTTTCCAAGATAGATTTGGTGGGAAATTATTCCTTTTCATTGGTACAAGGGTTTGGACATGTAGTAAATACTGCAAATGTTTATCTTTTTAAAGGGCCTGTTCCACTTACGCAACGTTTTCGGCGACTGCCGGCACCCGTCATAGGTCGCCAGGGTGTCGCCTGTATGGTCGTGAGTAGTCTCCTAGTGAATCAAAGAGTAATTGCGTCTTTCTGGTCGCCGCTGAATTTTCAACATGTTGAAATTTTTCGGCACCTATGACGGGTGCCGGCAGTCGCCTAAAAAGTCACCTGTGGGACAGGCCCTTAAGAGAGAAGACTAATAGGTCTTTAAGCATAAACCAGCATGAGAGCAGAGGATTATACCCTTATTTGGCTCTGTTTTTCCTTGCACCTGACAACAATAAAGCTTAAAAGACACAGCAGGTCAGGCAGCATCTCTGGAAATCATGCATAGGTGATCTTTTGAGTCCAGACCCTTCTTCAGTGTCCCTTAGCCAGCATCTACAGTTCTCTGTTTTTACAATTTTATAGAACTACTTTTTAGTTTGGTTTATTGTCACGTGTATCGAGGTACAGCGAAAAGCTTCTATTGCATGCTAACCTGTCAGCGGAAAGACAATTCATGATTACAATCGAGCCATTCACAGTGTTCAGATGCATGATAAATGGAGTAACGTGAGTAACGTTTAGGGCAAGATAAAGCCAGTAAAGTTCAATCTAAGATAGTCTGAGTTTCTCCAAAGTGATAGATAGTAGTTCAGGACTGCTCTCTACTTGTTGTAGGTTGACTGACTTGCCTGATAACAGCTGGGAAGAAACTATCCCTGATTCTGTTCAGGGTGCGTTTTCACACTTCTATACCTTTTGCCCGATGGGAGAGGGGAGAAGAGGGAGTGGCCAGGGTGTAACTCGTCCTTGATTGTGCTACAGGCTTTGCCAAGGCAGCCTGAGGTGTAATTGGAATCAATGGAAGGGAGGTTGGTTTGTGTGAGGGTGTGGGCTGTATCCACAATTCTCTGCAATTTCTTGCAGTCTTGGACGGAGCTGTTCCCAAACCATGCTGTGATGCATCCCGATTTCTGGAGAATGCTATACTGTCCCAAAAATAAGCTTTCTCCTTGAGTGATATGACACAGAATACTGTCAGGAGTTGATCACTAAATGGAACGGTTTAGTTAAATTTTTTTCTTGCAGCAAACAATCTGAATTAGAGTAGATAAGGGCTGAAAAGCAGTTCTCGTGAAAGGAGGTACAGCTCTCTTCAAATGCTGTGGCTATTCAACCTGCAGGCTTGTTTCCCACAGCATTGAGGAGTGCTGTGCTCAGTCCAAAAAAGGGTCCCTCTGCTCCAAAAACAGATAGCAGAAATCTAATTTCCCAGTTGCCAAACATTTCAACTCCGCTTCCCGTTTCCATATTGATCTACCTGCCCTAGGCCTCCTCCACTATCAGAGTGAGGCCACACACAAATTGGAGGAACAGCATCTCATATTTCGCTTGGGAGACTTAAAACCCAACGGTATGAACATTGATTTCTCCAATTTCAAGTAACCCTTGCATTCCCATGCTCTCTCACCCTAGTCATCCTAACAGTTACATTGTTTGCATTCCTGTATCCCTTTGTTGTCATCTCTTCCCCAGCAAACAATAGGCCATTATGGACTCCACTCTTCCTTGGTCATCTGTTGCCAGCCCTGATTTGATCCTACTTACAGTTCTCTGTCCTCTACTGTCAGTCTGAAGGAGGCTGTCAACCCGAGTGTCACCTGTTCCTTTGCTCCAGACCCGCTGAGTTACACCAGCACTTTGCGTCAGTCTTTAGCAGAGATCTGAAATAGGAAGTGAAAATGCTGAAAATAATTAGCAAAGTCAGGCAGCATCTGTGGAGAGAGGGACAAGCAGAATTAACTGTTCAGACTGATGACTTTTCATCGGAGCAGATGCTGCTGCCCTTCTGCATGTATTGATATATTTTGTGTTTATATTCTGCTTTTATATTTTGTGTTTCCGCCTCACCAGTTTTCACTCTGTCTTTGTGATGTAATCCGCTTCAACAGATCTTTCTATTATTTTCTCCTTTATGTTTTATCCTGTTCATCTGTACTTGTCATTCTGGATTATTCTATGAGGCATTGAACTCAATATTTAACCACTCTCTGGGTAAAGAAGTCTCTCGTCAATTCCCTCATGGGCTTATCTCTGACAATCTAATATTTATGGCTCCATTTCTAGTTTGAAGCCCATATTCTCCAATGCTGTCCTCCCAAATCCTTGCACAATGTTAAAACCTTTCTCATTATTTGCTTTCCTGGAGAGGACTCCCCAGTCTTTTCAATCTTTCTTCAAGGGGAAACAATCCTTATCATGTCAGCAGGCATTTGAAGCACCTGTTTTAAGTGCATCAATTTTGATATTATTCGATTTCACCAATACCAATGTCTATTTTGTGAAATGGAAACCAGCCAGGTTGCTGCACATTCTTCTACATCTTTCCTGAATCCACAGGAACTGTTCTTAATCATGCATCTACCCCGTGGTACATTTAAAAGGCTTTTTAATATATCCAGCTCTTTTATCCTCATTTACGCTCTTTGTACCCATTCAGAGTTCAGTAAGGTTGTCCAAGCATGCTGTTTCCGTTTTGTAATTCATGTTAACTACTCAATCTCCTGTACAGAACTAACTACTGGATGTTTTCTCATGATATATTTTGTCAAGTATCCCATTATCTTTCCTGCCACTGGTAGTAAACTTTTTACTTCACTGCCTCTCTTTTTACCTACCAGAGTCACGTTAGCTATCCATCAAACCTCTGGTATTATTCTCATTTCTAATACTTTAAAGATTTGTGATAATGCACCTGCTGTTGTCTAACTGTTTTACCTTTTTATTGAACGTGCTTATGATAAGAATCCAGCAAGTATTTAGACTAATATAACATTGAGCATGGTTCACCATCTAGATAATAACAAAATTAGTTTTCGTTCATCAGGAATCTCTAATGCAAATAACAAAAATTCTGAAGAATATTAATCAATTTTTTAAAAACATAAATTTGAATTAGGCACACCAAATTCTGATGCAGTTTTGTTAGCATCTCAGCACAACAGTCTGTCCATACCCCTCGCCAGTATTTACAAGTTGCAATTGATTTCAATGGTGTTACGTTAACTATATATTTTCTCCTGTCTGTCCAATAAGAATATGGTGGAATATATAATAATATAAGATTACTTCTTGCAAAGGTATGAAGTAGAAACTTCTCAGTCTAACACTGATGCAGAAAATAGGGAAAAAAAGACTGGGGAAAAAAGATGACTATAGTAATATTGTTATGAAAGAGTGTGAGGTTCCTCAATGATTTATGAGATCACACAGTAAAGTATTCTTCATGAACTCACAGAGTGAAATAAATGTTGAAAATTGCCATACAATGCACACTTCAAATGTTGGCGATCTTGATCATTTCTTTTATGACGGATTTTCATTGAAGAAATCAGAGGCCACGTGTATCTTGGGACTAATCCTAACAGGGTGGCATGGGTTCAATCCCCACGATAGGCACCGTCTGGACAGAGTTTGTACGTTCTGCCCGTCACCTGCGTGGATTTTCTCCGATATCTTCGGTTTCGTTTTGCACTCCAAAGACATACAGGTTTGTAGGTTAATTGGATTGGTATATATATACAATTCTCCCTCATGTGTGTAGGATAGTGTTAATGTGCGGGGATCACTGGTTGGTGCAGATGGTGACTGATGAAATTAGTGGTCTGTCCAAGTACCGAAGATCCAGTGAAATAACTTTTGGGCGATGAAGTAGACGAGTGGCTGGAAATCAACAAAGATGCTCCTGTTACAGTGACATTGAATATTGATGAAATGTTTCACATTTTGATCAAACTAATTCACGAAGCAGGAAGAGATGTTGGATAGCCAGTGGAAAAAGACAGTCTTGTGCAAAATTGCTGCCAAAGGATTTGAAAATGTCTAAATTCTTGATGGCCAACAAATTGCTTTTCTGCTCAAACGATGGTGAAGTTTCACTTTGTGTATTCACTTGTGTACGGGAGAAGGGTATGCAAGCAAGGAAGCCCAAATCTCCTCAGCCTTTGGCTTTGAGTTGGGGAATTTCTATTGAACCTGGTGAAATATAATTGAAGCATCCAGAATCCAATGAATACATTGCATTGCCCTCTTGATATTTAGAGGTAATTGATTTTTGTATAAGTGATAGTCGAGCCCAAGCTAGGTGTTGGTTTATTCTTGTCATGTGTCCCAAGGTACAGCAAGTAGTTAAGCCATAGAAGAGTACAATGGATACAGCAAATAAAGAAATACCAAATTGCAGAATATAGTGCTATAGTGTGATAGCTCTATATAGTTCCAGGTGTTATAGGCTTACAGTTACAGGGAAAGGGGAGATTAAAAAGTCAGTGAAAGGGCCTCAACGAGGCAGCTTGGGAGATTGGAACTACACCTTTAGTTTGTCTAAAGATATCTGTTCAGTAGTTTGTTGACAGAAGGGAAAAAGCTGCTCCTGAATCTGGTGATATGTGCTTTCAAGATTTTGTATCTTCTGTTCAAGAGAAGCAATGACTGAGGTGGCAATGGTCCTTGATTGTATTGGCTGCTTACCTGAGGCAGCGTGAAGTGCTGATGAAGTTGATGGTGGGGGAGGAGGCTGGTTTGTCTGATGGACAATGGATATCCGATGGATATCCACAACTCTTTGCAATTTTGAGTGGTCTTGGGCAGGGCTGTTGCAAGCCAAGCTGCAATGAATCCCATTAAAACGCTTTCTATTGTGCATTTGTCGAAGTTGGTAAGAAGGTTTGGAGACTTCCTTGTGTTGGAAGGAACTGCAGATGCTTGTTTAGACTGAATATAGACACAAATTGCTGGAGAAACTCAATAGGACAGGCAGCATCTCTGGAGAGAAGGAATGGGTGACATTTTGGGTCGAGATCCTTCTTCAGACTGAAAGTCATGAAAAAAGTAAACAAAAGATATCGACGATGATGTAGAGAGATATGGAACAAATTAATGAAAGATATGCTAACAAGTAACGATGATAAAGGAAGCAGGTCATAGTTAGCAGCAGCTAGGTAAGAATGAAAGCTGGTGTGACTTGGGTGGGGGAAGGATGGAGAGAAGGGAAATGTAGGGGTCACTTGAAATTAGCGGAATCATTATTTATACCCCTGGGTTATAAGCTGCCGTTCCTCCATAAGATGTTGCTCCTCCACTTTGCGTTTAGCCTCACGTCAACCATTCTTTCTCTCCAGAGATGCCGCCTGTCCAGCTGAGTTACTCCAGCATTGTGTGTCTATCTTTGGAGACGTTCTTGGTTATCTGAGGAAGTAGAGACGTTTAAGAAGGAACTGCAGATGCTGGAAAATCGAAGGTAGACAAAAGTGCTGGAGAAATTCAGCGGGTGCAACAACATCTATGGAGCGAAGGGTTTCGGCCCGAAACGTTGCCTATTTCCTTCGCTCCATAGATGCTGCTGCACCAGCTGAGTTTCTCCAGCACTTTTGTCTACCTTCGATTAAGTAGAGACATTGGTATGCTTTCTTGGATGTAGTTTCAATGTGGCTACTCTCGGCCAGATTGGTGATGATATTTATGACTAGAAACCTGAAGCATTCGACCATCTACACAACTCACTACAATGAGTGTTTGAGTGATGAGTGGAGATCCAGAGAGATGCTGTGGACCTGTTATTAACAATTTAAGGCCATGCATTAAGGCCTCTCCATGACCCATATAAAATTGCATTGTTTTATGAAAATAAGCTCAAACAGAGAATTTTATTTAGAAGGAATGGGTGACGTTCCGGGTCTCGACCTGAACATCACCCATTCCTTCTATCCAGAGATGCTGCCTGACCCACAGAGTTACTCCAGCATTTAGTGTCTATCTTCTGTTTAAACAAGCATCTGCAGTTCCTTCCTACAATGGAGAATTTTATTTCATTGGTTCTGCAAGATAACAGTAAAGATACATTTTTAGTGTATTTATATTTATACATTAGGGTTGCACAGCATTAGGCTGATTACCGCTTTGAAGATTAAGCGGTGGTGAGTGTAGTCATGCATTTGATATATTTTACATTCACACTGTTTAGTCTGAAAATATAGAATTGCTGTGCAAAAATATTTTTATTGAGAAGGGTAAGGAGATGGTAGATAGTTTGGCAATTCATTCAAGGGTTAATGCAGGGAATACACGTGCGTTGAGAATATAGTATACAGATGACTTTAATATAATGGAAGAGCCAGTAGATAACCAGTCTCTGCAGCGTTCACAAATTATTAGTAACCAGCTTCAGCCTGAAATGGATTATCCTGCTAGGGACCCCATCATCACCAAATGAATGATACAAGAATCTGTCGAGTACATCGGATTCAGGAAAATTTATGGCCCCAGTGCTACCGTGAAGATTTGCAAGAGATGAACTGGCTCTTGAAAGTCGTTCCAGTACAATTTGCAACACTGGCATCGAAGTGACAAGGGAAATTAGCTTGGTTTATTCTGTTCACTGAAAGCGGGGCAAATTCGATCTGGTCAATAATTGCTTATCATTCCGAGTGATAGAAGATGTCACTGATGGCAGTATTAAGCATCAAGCATCCATCAATACCCAGCTCACTATTGCTCAGTTTGGATTTTATCCATGATCAATAGGCACCAGGTTTTACCATTGCCTTGGTCCAAATCAATTTAGCGTTGAGGTAGGAGTGACTGCTTTTGATAGCAAGTGTGGCATCAAGCAGCCCTGGCAAAAATGAAGTCAGTGGAAATCAGAGGATAACTAAAACTTGCTCACCTCCCACAAAAGAAGAGGCTTGCATTTTTTGTAGGCCAATTATTTCACAATGGGTGGCACAGCAGTGCAGCGGCAGAATTGCAGCCTTACAGAGACATGGATTAGATCCTGACTGCAGGTGCTGTTCTATGCTCTCTATGATGTATCTGTTAAAGTTTGTAAAAGTCATTGAAGACCCGCTGTTTCCTCACTCTCCTAGAAGTAGAGGTGTTAGTGTAGCAATGTCACTAAGTTCTCTATCTCCATTCTGTACTCTGTCATCATTGTTTGTGATCATCTTGAAAATCCAAATGATCACCGAATTGTCTGTAGCACAAACCTGGAGGAAGACCATCACAAAGTTGACCGTGATTAAATAAGTATTTAAATAAGAAGTTTGGGCCCTACAGCCATTTAATTTTAGATCTCATCATGCATGGTCCCTGGACACGAGGGATAAATGCAGGAATCGAGGTGAAAGGAGCTGCCTTGATATCGAGGCAACGTTCTGACCAGAAGCTCTTGCAAGGCTGAGATTGAAGAGGATTGATGACAAATGCTTCCTGTGGCAGTAAGCCCAGATAAACACTGCGGTAATCACACAGAGTTGCCAGTTTCAGCTTTTTATCAGTGTCTTGAAGAGTTTAAATGGTAGACTTGGACGTCGTTTAGGACCATTTGTGATTAATTTGATAACAAAGCAACCAATGTCAACATGCAGCAGGAGTTGACTAACATCAGACCCGGGCTTAAAATAGACCAGAACATCTACAGTATGTCACACCCATGCCTGAAAGGGACACCTGAACAATTGCAAGCTCACTACTGTGCCACTCAGTAGTCTCGTTATCAGTGAGCCTTCGCATCACTATCCTGTGCACTGTTGATTAGAGGCTGAACTGGATGAGTTGTGTCAACACCCTGATGAGAAGAGCAGATCAGAGACTGTTTGCTTTGTGATCAATGGCTTGCCCATGAATCATCCACAACTCCCACCATTGCTGAGGATTGTCAGGAACCCAACGTAAAACACACACCAGAGTTACACAGTGCAGCTGCACTTCTGACGTTGAGAAATGTGCTGGAAATGTTAACTCGTTCGACAGACCCTTGAGTAACCACAGGCATACTGTACAATTTTATCAAGATTATTATGGACCACTTCGCTCTGCTGAACACACTTTCATTGAAAACAAAAAAAGCATTAAAGCTATGACTTCGTTTTAGTTTAGAGATACAGTATGGAAACAGGCCCTTCAGCCCACCAGATCCATGCTAACTATCGATTGTATGTTCGCCCAAGCCCTGATATCCAACTTTCTGGTCTACGTTATTCCACTTTAACATCCACTTCCTACATCAGAGCAATTTTATTTATTTTTTTACAGAGGGCAGTTTTCCTACAAATCCACACATCTGTGGGAAATGGGAGGAGCACAAGGTTAATTCCCGGGATGGCGTGACTGTCATATGCTGCGAGAATGGAGCACTTGTACACTCAGGAGTTTAGAAGGATGAGAGGATATGTCATTGAAACATATAAGATTGTTAAGTGTTTGGACACGCTGGAGCACGAAACATGTTCCCGATGTTGCGGGAGTCCAGAACCAGGGACCACAGTTTAAGAATTAGGGGTGAGCCATTTACAACGGAGATGAGGAAACACTTTTTCTCACAGAGAGTGGTGAGTCTGTGGAATTCTCTGCCTCAGAGGGTGGTGGAGGCAGGTTCTCTGGATGCTTTCAAGAGAGAACGAGATAGGGATCTTAAAAATAATCAGGGGATATGGGGAGTAGGCAGAAACAGGGTACTGATTGGGGATGATCAACCATGATCACATTGAATGGTGGTGCTGGCTCAAAGGGCTGAATGGCCTACTCCTGCACCTACTGTCTATTGTCACCCAGAGAAATCCCACCCGGACACAAGGAAACGGTACAAACTCCACACAGACCTAATTGGAGGTCAGGATCGAAACGGAGTCTCAGGCACCATGAGGCAGTGGCTCTGAAGAGCTGCAATACTGTGCTACCAAAGTGGACCTTCAATATTTCCGAGACCATTCTGTTATCAAGCATTGGGTTTCTAAACGAGAACCATAAGAGTATTTCCCTCTCTGAGGGAATATGATATGTTTTGAATTGGACAAAACCTAATAGTTTTTTATGAATGAAAACTAATATTACATGTGTGTTGTTCTGCACCTTATGTACCCATGTTGTTCACTTCAGAGGTCCGTGGACATATCAATTAATGTCTTTTTGTTTCAAAATACTTGCTAGAGTCCTAAAGTTTATTGTGTACACTTCTCCCAAAATATATCTCTTCACATTTTCCAGAATTAAAGTCTGTCTGGACTTTCTTGGTCATTTAACCAACAATAAATTAAGTGTTCCCTTCAGCTTGCACTGACAACCTCTCTGTTTTGTCAGTTCACCTCCATTCTTAAGAAGGGTATGAAGAAGGGTCTCATCCCGAAATGTCTCTTATTCCTTTTCTCCAGAGATTCTCGAGCTTTTCTGTGTCTATCTTTGGTTTAAGCCAGCATCTGCAGTGCCTTCCTAACTAGTTCACCTCCATTCTTAGTTCTCAACAGCAAGGGGTTTAGTTTAGTTTAGTTTAGTTAAGAGAAACAGAGCGGAAACAGGCCGTTCGGCCCACCGATTCACGCCGACCAGCGATCCTCGAGCATTAACACAAGTCTACACACGACACACACTAGGGACAATTTACACTTATACCAAGTATACAAACCCACGTCAATTAGCCTATAAACCTGGACATCTTAGTAGTGTGGGAGGAAACTCAAGATCTCTGAGAAGACCCACGCGGTCACGGGGAGAACATACAAACTCCGTATAAACAATACCCGTAGTCGGGATTGAACCAGGGTTACTGGCACTGCAAGCGCTGTAAGGCAGCAACTCTACCACTGTGCCGCGGTGCTGTCCCACCTGTACTCTACCTGGCTACCTGTAATGTAGATAGCCTTGGCAGAGTTGAAGGACCTGAGCATGTTTGTAGAGTTTTGGAACCCTCCATCATTGACCATTCTCGTAGCCATGTGAATAACCATTACCAGAATGATAGCCGCTGTCCACGAAAGTTTGCATCACAGGAAGCAGGAGATGGACAGTAATTGTGGCCTTGCCAGCTGGACCTGAAAAATAACATCACGCTTAATAAATAACTGGATCAAATTCACTATAAGGCCATGTGAAACCAGCCCTGTTTGCCTGAGGCCATGTATACTCACTCCCTGGTTCCCAGTGTGAGGTGTCGGCTTTAGCTACCAGTTGGAGGATCACAGATTATTTTCTTGAAGCTTGAGCACTTAATTTTCTGTGACATGCAGAGGCGGATCAAGTAGGCCGTAGCACCTCACAGAAGAAACTTTAAACTGAAAAACAACCTGCCTTCTTGGGTGGATGTATATTGCGCTAAACTCTTAAAAGAGAGCTATTTCTGTGTTCCATGAAGCATTAATTCCACAACCAACCTATAATGTAGATTCCCAACCCGGTAATGTTGCCTGTCCATTCCCTCCACAAATGCTGCCTGACCCGTTGAGCTCCTCCGCCACTTTGTGTTTTGGTGGAGGTAGACATCAGTGCAGTTTGTGGGATCTTGGGCTGCACAAATTTGAAGCTCATCTTCCTCTGTTTCAATTGTGAATGAATTTCTGAAGCTTTTCAAGAGTCAGGAGTCCAGAGTGTTTTATTGTCATATGTCCCAATGAGAACAATGAAATTCCTACTTGCTGCAGCACAACAGAATATGTAAACATAGTACACTGCAAACAATATAATAAACGAGAAACAAAGATTGTGTGTGTGTACACACACACACACACACACAAACACAAACACACGCACACACACACACACACACACACACACACACACACACACACATATAATTATATGAAAACAAGCAAACAATAATAGTGCAAAAAGACTAAACCAATGCCCCAAGTCTATGTAGTTCCTAGCTTATTTGAAGGTTGTAGTATTTAATAGCCTGATGGCTGTAGGGAAGAAGCTGTTCCTGAATCTGGACATTAGTTTTAAGGCTCCAATACCTTTTTTCCCAATGGCAGGAGTGAAATGCGTGTGTGGCCAGGATGGTGTGGGTCTCTGATGATGCTGGCTGCCTAAATGAGGCAGCGACTCCTGTAAATTTGTTCGATGATGGGGAGGTCAGTGCCCGTGATGAACTCGCTCCAGGGCATTCAAGTTGCCGAACCAGGCCTTAATATAATTCAATGAAGATCTGTGGTGCGATATATATAAATGCATGTGCGTCCCGTTATTTCTCACGATATACAGTGTGAAATAGATTCAAATGTAGATTCCAAAATATGTTGCAGTAAAATCATAATAGATCCATAATTCCACTTGTTAAGTTCACGATCTTAAGATGTTTGCAGCCAAGCACCTCCTTCCCTGGTGTTCTTCATTACCCTGCATTTTGTGATTTTATAACACTTGAAAACCCTGGAGATCAGCCTGTGAAGAAATGATTAGGTTGTCATGATTTGACAGTGATGCCCTAAAACTAGTCAATTAGAAGTTATACTGAAATTTGTCACTCAGAACCTAATGTTCCCAAGCAAGTAGGTGTCGTGGCTGTTATTTTCCTCTATTTTCAATCTACCTTAATTGATTATAAGCTGCTCCTTATAAATAAGAACAACTTTCCTTTGCAATGCATGACAAAGCTTGTGTAATATACTAAACCATTTCTTAAACAAATCCATCTTTTGCTAAGTAGGCAAACACACTCATTCATTGCCGCCTTGTTGTGACATGATTTCCTCATCATTAAAGTTGTATTGTGAAATGAATTGCTATTTACTTGAGTGCCTGGACAGTTTATGCATAATTAATACAGGATATTAATTTCTGGAGAAATAGCTTTTTCTTCTTCTTTTCAACCTCGAATGAAGCTTGTGGGATATTTAAGGCTTTTATCCATTAAGTGTTAGGCTATGAGTTTGCATATGCTCAGACGGGCTATATGAGAATGCAACAGAGAGTAACAGAACACACGATCCCAATGACTCATGTATAACATTCTCCAGAGACAACGCATCCATTTATCTATCTAAATTAACAATCGTGAGATGAATGTGTTAGAGGAAGCACTTTTAAGATGCTGAATTTCTACTTACAAATTTGTTTTAGGGTGGCACGGTAGAGTTGCTGTCTTGCAGTGCCAGAGAACCAGATACAATGCTGACTACGGGTGCTGTCTGTACAGAGTTTGCACGTTCTCCCTGTGACCAAATTGGTTTTCTCCAGGATCTCCGGTTTCCTCCCACATTCCAAAAACTTACAGATTTATAGGTTATTTGACTTTGGTAAAAATTGTAAATTGTCCCTAGTGTGTAGGATAGTGGTTGTGTAAATGGTGGTCGGTGCAGGCTCGGTGGGCCGAAAGGGCCTGTTGTCCACGCTGTCTCTCTAAACTAAACAAAAATTACATTTTATTTTACACAGTGCTCGTATGTAATCTTTTTGTCTGGGTAGCATGGAAACAAAAGCTTTTTACTATGACGGTAATTAATTAAACTAAGCTAAACTAAACCTTGCAGATTAGCTGTTTGAAATAACCTCCAAGAGTTACTATGATTCCACTGGATCACCAACTTTGCCCAATAGGTAGACCACTCGCAATATTGTGTAGGTAACCATAACTTTGGGGCAGCACAGTGGCATGGCTGGTAGAGCCACTGCTTCACAGCACCAGAGACCCGGGTTTGATCCTGACCACAGGTGCTGTCTGTGTCGAGGTTGTACGTTCCCCTTGTGATAAGACAATAGACAATAGACAATAGGTGCAGGAGTAAGCCATTCGGCCCTTCGAGCCAGCACCGTGTGATTGATGTGTTTCCTTGGGGTGCTTCGGTTTCCTCCCACATCTCAAAGACGTGCAGGTTTGTAGGTTAATTGGACTCTGTAAATAGCCCCGGCTGTGTCGGCAGTGGACGTAACAGTGGGCTAGAGCTAGTGCTAGACCTACTGCGAAGGGGTCAGTGTGATGGTCGCAGTGGACTCCGCTATTCAGTGGTCAGATGGTTAGGGTGGACCCGCTGGGCTGTGGAGTCTGTTTCCCTGCTGTATCTTGCAATCAATCGAATGAAAATATCCGATTAATATTGTATCCAGTAGCTCTTGCACATCTGTGTCGGTCCGAGATGATAGTTTGTCACCACATGGAACACAGATTAGCCCCCCCCTGTTACATGTTGATGGTGGTTTCCAACCTATTCTGCTGGGTAAGGACCAAAGATTGCTGCCTCAAATCCGCGGGGTCTTTTTTTAAGTGTACAGAGAAACAGCAACAAGAACAAGGCTATAGGAACAATGTTATTGTAAAACTTTGCAAAGCTCTTCAGAGGAACATTCTCAAGCAGGGTTAGAGACCAAGTTACATAAGTTGGTCATAGAACGATTGAGAAGCTTGGACAGAGAGGAAGATTTTAAAGAACTTAAAGGAAGAGAGCAAAGCATGAAGGTTTTAGGAAGAGAATTTCAGAGCTTAAGGGTGATGTAGCTGAAAACATGATAGCTGATGGTAGACCTGCTATCGTCATAGTCATACAGTGAGCAAACAGGCCTTTTGGCCAACTTGCATCTACACTAGTTCCACCTGACTGCGTTTGGTCCATATCCCTCTAAACCTGTCCTATCCAACTATCTGTCTAAATGTTTAATTGCAATAGTACCTGCAACCCCATGGTAATTTTGCAACCTTGTGCCAATTTTAACTCTGGCATAAGGAGAACAAATTACTTTGAGTTTCCAAACCTGGTAAAGATAACTAAACATACAGCTTTATAATGAAGGGCAGAGCGACAAATTATTTACATATTGGAACTGCTGGAACATTTTTTTTCCTCTGTGTATCTTTACACTTTACCAGTTTCCTAAAATGTTAACAAATTGCATAATTATCAATAGCTGCCAGCTATTTCCATCTTGTTATTAGTAGCCTATTATCATGGGAATCTTGCTATGTGCTTCCTGAACAAGTAGACAAGAAGACAAAGATCCATCTCCTGAGGAGGACTGCTTTGATTTGTGGACTTGAGCAGGAATGTTTTAGAAGCCAGTGTCTCGGGGTTTTCCCCTTGCTTCAAACCAGCCTTCTCCATGATTTGCTTTCATGCTTCTTCACTAATTGGTATGCAGCACATTGACTGGAGCTACATTCAATTGAGTCTGTTGGGAAAGGCACAGCTACAACTTTAGTGCATGATTCTACGGGAAAAGCATGCACTGGCCTCAAAAGTAGACAAAAATGCTGGAGGAACTCAGCGGGTGAGGCCATATCCATGGAGAGAAGGAATAGGCCACGTTTCGGGTCGAGACCCTTCTTCAGACATCTCGACCCGAAAGGTCGCTTATTCTTTCTCTCCATAGATGCTGCCTCACCTGCTGAGTTACCCACCTACCTTCGATTTTTCCAGCATCTGCAGTTCTTTCGTAAACACTGTCCTCAAAGGTATTTTTGGCCAATTTCGCACTGTTTGCCAGGAATCCAGCTGGTTGTTAGCACTGTAGATGGCAAATCTTCAGTTCACAAAAATGAGGGTGATATCCAGAATTTCAGAGCTTTGGCAGCTGAAAACATGATAGCTGATGGCAGACCTGCTGTTGTCATAGTCATACAGTGTGCAAACAGGCCTTTTGGCCCAACTTATGCATACACTAACCAATGTTTCCCATCTACACTAGTTCCACCTGACTGCGTTTGGTCCATATCCCTCTAAACCTGTCCTATCCATCTATCTGTCTAAATGTTTATTTGCAATAGTACCTACAACCCCATGGTAATTTTGCAACCTTGTGTCAATTTTAACTCTGGCATAAGCAGAACAAATTACTTTGAGTTTCCAAACCTGGTAAAGATAACTAAACATACAGCTTTATAATGAAGGGCAGAGCGACAAATTATTTACATATTGGAACTGCTGGAACATTTTTTTTCCTCTGTGTATCTTTACAGTTTACCAGTTTCCTAAAATGTTAACAAATTGCATAATTATCAATAGCTGCCAGCTATTTCCATCTTGTTATTAGTAGCCTATTATCATGGGAATCTTGCTATGTGCTTCCTGAACAAGTAGACAAGAAGACACAGATCCATCTCCTGAGGAGGACTGCATTAATTTATGGGTTTGAGCAGGAATGTTTTAGAAGCCAGTGTCTCGGGGTTTTCCCCTTGCTTCAAACCACCCTTCTCCATGATTTGCTTTCATGCTTCTTCACTAATTGGTATGCAGCACATTGACTGGAGCTACATTCAATTGGGTCTGTTGGGAAAGGCACAGCTACAACTTTAGTGCATGATTCTACGGGAAAAGCATGTACTGGCCTCAAAGGTAGACAAAAATGCTGGAGGAACTCAGCGGGTGAGGCCACATCCATGGAGAGAAGGAATAGGCCACGTTTCGGGTCGAGACCTTTCTTCAGACATCTCGACCCGAAAGGTCGCCTATTCTTTCTCTCCATAGATGCTGCCTCACCCGCTGTGTTCCTCCAGTATTTATGTCTACCTTAGATTTTTCCAGCATCTGCAGTTCTTTCGTAAACACTGTCCTCAAAGGTATTTTTGGCCAATTTCGCACTGTTTGCCAGGAATCCAGCTGGTTGTTAGCACAGTAGATGGCAAATCTTCAGTTCACAAAAAGAGGGTGATATTCAGCTTCTATTGGGCGTCTCCTGCTTACGTGACTTTTTCCATGACTGCCAGCACCCGTCATAGGTCGTTGCAGGTCGCCGAAATTTTTCAACATGTTGAAAATCCAGCGGCGACCAGAACAAGGTACGACTCTTTGGGGGGCTACTCACGACCATACAGGCTTCACACTGTATGTCGCCAGGGTGTCACTTGTATGGTCGTGAGTAGTCTCCTCAGTCGCCCAAAGAGTCGTTGCGTCTTTCTGGTCGCCGCTGGATTTTCAACATGTTGAAAATTATAATCGAGCTATTCATAGTGTACAGATACACAAAAAAGGGAATAACATGAATAACGTTTAGTGCAAGACAGGGTCAAGTAAAGTCCAATCAAAGATAGTCCAAGGGTCTTCAATTAGGCAGATAGTAGCTCAAGACTGCTCTCTAGTTGTTGGAAGGATGGTTCAATTGCGTGATAACAGCTTCTGTTATGACTGATTCTTGAAAATAGACACAAAATGCTGGAGTAACTCAGCAGGACAGGCAGCACTCTGGATAGTAGGAATAGGTGACGTTTTGGGTCGAGACCCTTCTTCAGAAGAAGGGTCTGAAGAAGGGTCTCGACCTGAAACGTCACCCATTCCTTCCATCCAGAGATGCTGCCTGTCCTGCTGAGTAACACCAGCATTTGGTATCTATCTTTGGTGTAAACCAGCATCTGCAGTTCCTTCCGACACATGACTGATTCCAGTACTGCCCACTGAAACATAACTTTTTCCCTGCTCCTCACTTCAATGCTTTGGTATATCATGTGTAATTGCAGCTGCAGGGCCGAAACAAGGCCACAAGCAAGGACAGATCAAATTTTGATCATGGTTTGGAAAATGTGCCATTGAGATTAGTATCTCTCAAGCATCATTTGGAATGAATTTTGCAAGAGTATTTACAGAAAGTGCCATTTGGGGAATGTCCTTTTCCCCTGTTAAATATACTTTTGTATGATTTTCCCTGTCAATGTGAGTGTTCAAATTGATGGATATGTTTGTAGCTCCTATGTAATTGGACTGCTTTGAAAAGACCTTGTCAAGTTTGTAAAACATGTTGAGAGTGAATTAGTAAATTAAATTCTTTTTGGATGAATTTGAGATAATCTGCATTCTCTTTATGATGTAGGTCTGGATGTGAATGACAATAGACAATAGACAATAGGTGGAGGAGTAGACCATTTGGCACCTTGAGCCAGCACCGCCATTCAATATGATCATGGCACTCAATGTGGGCAGACTCTTCAGTTGCTGCCTTTGAAGTAGCTGACTTTTCCGTATTCACATTACAACAATAAAATATGTTATTAATTCTAATATTAGTTCCAGCTTTAATTCACCAAGTCAAAAGAGATCAGAAATGTAAACACTAATGTTAGTTAGATAATAACTTGTTATTTGGTTTAGTGAGTTTTGAGATACAGTGTGGAAACAGCCCCTTTGGCCCATCATGTGCGCACTGACCATCAATCACCCAAAGACTTGTTCTATGTTATCCCACTTTAGCATCCTAGGGGCAATTCGTAGAAGGCCGTTCACGGAGAGGACGTGCAAACTCCGCACTGGCAGCACCCGGGTCTCTGCACAGGCAGTCAAGATCAAACCTGGGTCTCCAGTGCTGTGAGGCAGCAACTGTATCACTGCGCCATCCCAGTATTCTGTATTGTTCTGTATTGTTCTCCACATTCCAACACAGCGACAGAAGCCAAATATCTCTGTTGATAGGATGTCGTAAGGAAATTAAAATGTCAGTTTTCACAATTTGTCAAAAGCCTGCCACTTCATTTCGAATTTCTGGTATTTAGATCAGAAAACAGCCCTGACATGTTCTATTCTGTCAGTCAACTGTGATGACTTGATACTGATAAGAATTCCTCCTTGTGTTTGAAACACTCATATTGGAACAATCAATTTGAAATGTGAAGAACTTTGGGCAGGCAGCAAAATGAAATTAAAGTAAATGTTACTTTGTTGTAATTTAATTTTATTGTGGCAAACCATGATCGGCTTCAAGATCTTGGAACATCTAACTTCTTATGTGTTTTCCCCAATCTGATATCAATCTCAGACGATATAAAAGAATAACAAATTTGGCATTGTTAAAGCTGTCTTCTGAAATTAATTTTGCTACCAGGTAAGTCTTTCACATTTTAAAGTTATCTAAATCAGGTTCTGTACAGGGATCGGTTTTACTGCGCGATTGTCATATGTTGATAGAATGGAACGGCTGGACTTGTATATTCTGGAATTTAGAAGGATGAGAGGTTATTTTATTGAAACATATATGATTATTAAGGGTTTGGACACATTAGAAGCAGGAAACATGTTGCAGATGTTGGGGGAGTCCAGAATAAAGGGTAAGCCATTTAGAACGGAGATGAGGAAAAATATTTTCACCCAGACGGTTGCAAATTTGTGGAATTCTCTGCCTCAGAAGGCAGTGGAGGTCAATTATATGGATGATTTCAAGAGAGAGTTGGATAGAGCTCTTAAAGTTAGCAGAGTCAAGGGATATGGGAGAAGGCAGGAACGGGGCAGTGATTGTGGATGATCAGCCATGATCACAGTGAATGGCTGTGCTGACTCGAAGGGCCAAATGGCCTACTCCTGCACTTATTGTCTATTGTCTATTGTCCATTGTCTATTGATTGTGCATTTTCATAGCAGAATTGCAGTATAATTGTGGCTTGCCATTTAAGTTGTCAGACAGTGGAAAGTAACAGGTTTCATTGCAAAACTTATAGATGCATCAAGGAGAAAAAGAACATTAGTGTGACAAATTAAAGGTAATCAAATGTTCAAATTCATTACTGAAAAGGAATAAAATGGCAGGGGAGCCTGGCACAGTGGCGCTGCGGTAGAGTTGCTGCTTTGCAGCACCAGAGACCCGGGTTTGATCCTGACTATGGGTGCTGTCTATACAGATTGTAAATTGTCCCTAGTGTGTTGGATAGTGCTAGTGTATGGGTGATCGCTGGTCTGTGCAGACTCGGTGGGCCGAAGAGCCTCTTTCCACACTGTACCTCTAAACTATGCTCTGAAACAAGATTCTAAATAGAAGTTATCTTGTGCTCAAACTCTTTGCTAGTTCATGGGAGTTGCCACAACAAATGTTTGTAACTGATTTTATAATAATAATTAATCGAATGAGATAGGAAAGAACATTGGACGGGCAAACAAAATACAAAGCATTCACCGCAGAATGTAGTAATTTTTCTTAACTAATTGAAACTAAAACAAAACATGAAATTTAAATTGTCCAATTCAAGGCCAATTCATAATTCAGAAAGATTTGAAGCACTCGGCTTTATTCTAATTTCAATCGTATTTGTGTGTTTAACAGAAATCCAAATTCATGGTAAAATATTTCATGAAGCTTCTGTCATATTTATTGGAGATGCGAGTTAGAATAATACCTCTGGTATGTCAAGGCTATACAAGCTTAAAACTTTAAGGGCCTGTCCCACTTGCATGCGATTACGTGCGTTTGGCACGACCAAACGGAAGTGGAGTTCATGCGAAGTTCGCGCGTGACGTCATTTGCGTCATGCTGGCCAATCAGCTGGGCAGGAGGTGGGCCGACTGAATTTGAGCGTCGCACAGTGTCATGCGGTGACGTCATCACGCAACGCCACACCGGGCGGTGACGTCATCGCGCAACGCCATGCGCCAGGCGTACGCCATCAAGATGCTGCGTACGACCGTAATACACCAGATTTTGGCGACTGCAAGAATTTCGGAGCTTCGCATGTGCGGGGCTGGTCCCGACATCACGCGGGGCTCCGAAATTCTTGGCGACTTCTAAGTGGGACCGGCACCGTGCGGCTATAAGGTGCCCGTATGCCTCAAGCGACCACGAGGTCACGTAATTTGCGTGGACAGGCCCTTTACTTTCCAAAAGTATTATATTTTCTTCCTTGTCAGACTTGATTTGTAATTGGCCATAGAACACTAAGTGCTTCATTTTTTTTCTATCCCAACTCACATTTTGATAGAAGTTTAATAACTAAATACAAGTCCCTGGGAAAGCATGAGACTGAGGTAGGTAGGTGTCAGAATTGGATTATTGTTTGTAATCCAATCTAAAATCAAATGGACCCACAGCAGGAAGTGAGGCTGTGGACAGTTGCTGGTGTTCTTGCCTCTCAAGACTACAGGTCTTTCTTCTCTGCCCATATGAGGTAAAGCTTAAGGGCGACCTTCCAGTGCAAAGCTGAGGAGATACTGCACTCTCTGAGGTGTTCTGTTTTCAAACGAGGCAATAAACCAAGATCAGGTCCAATCTTCTCTCATCCTTGAATGGGAAAGAGCCATTGGAACCATTTACAGGAAATATGGTGCAGTTATCCACACAGTCCTTGGCAGCATTTCACAAGTTCATAAGTTACTAGACCAAGTGCAGACCCGTTGGTCTGCTCCCCCAATGGTGTGATCCCCCAACCCAATATTCCACCATGCACCCGTCTCCTCCAATGGAACTGAAGCCGTTCTCAAAAGTAAGATTCCAGCACTGCCCTGCCTCTTTAAAAAAAAATCCCTGCCTGCTGCAGCAATGAAAAGTTCAGTGTTCCTGTCTTGCAACATTGTTTCAAAGTGTGTTGGAAGCTGAGGAAGGAGCAGCCTTCAACGAATCAAAAGGCAGGAAGGGATCCGTACTGCAGGCGGACGGACGGATTTGAGTTTTATATATATACTAGACCAAGTGCAGACCCGTTGGGTCTGCTCCCCCAATGGTGTGATCCCCCAACCCAATATTCCGCCATGCACCCGTCTCCTCCATTGGAACTGAGCCCGTTCCCAAATGTAAGATTGCAGCCCTCCCCTGCCTGCTGCAGCAGTGAAAAGTTCAGTGTTCCTCTCTTGCAACTTTGTTTCGAAGTGTGTTGGAAGCTGACATGTAAATGGAGAAGCCTGTTTATTTTTGAAATACTTGGGGGTGGGTGGGGGGGGGGGAGAAGGATATGATTAAAAACATGTACTTCAACACGACAAAATGAAATGAGGAGCGGATACTTAGAAAGCAAAGCGAAATCTCTACCGAAATGGAAAATATCTCGGAGATTGAGCGTCTGGATTGGGCGTGGCAATGAATCAAAGGAAGAAATGCAGCCGGCAGCCGTACTGCTGGCGGACGGACTGATTTGAGTTTTATATATAGATAGATAGATAGATATAGATATATATAGATAGATAGGGGCAGAATTAGACCACTTGGCTCATCAAGTCTACTCCCCATTCAGTCATTACTGATCCAACTTTCCCTCTCAACCCCATTCTCCTGCTTTATTCCTGTAACCCCTGACACCCTTACTAATCAAGAATCTGTCAATCTCCATCTTAAATATATCAATTTTTCTAGGCCGCCACAGTCTTCTTTATCAGAAGAAGTTGAAATTCAAACCAGGAGCTTCAACGATACCTTGGTAATTGACTCAGAGAAGGGGTGGGCAGATAAGATGGGAGTCATGACCTCATGTTTCTTCACCCCAAAGAAGGAAAGTTCTCACACTGTGTCAGTTTAAAATTATGTTTTTGGTTAAGCGCTTATCTTTTGTCATTGACGGCATCATCCAGAGAAGCTTGAAACTTAAAACAGGTACATCCACATTTGTTGCTTTCAAGTAAGGTTATGGTAGATTTTAGATAGACACAGAATGCTGGAGTAACTCAGCGGGTCAGGCAGCATCTCTGGAGAAAATGGATAGGTGATGTTTTGGGTCGGGACGCTTCTTCAGACTGGCGGCTAATTTTAGTTTAAATGAATGAGCCTTTTTTGGAGATCAGTGTAAACAATATGATGGAAGTTTCAATGTATGAAGAAATGATAATCCATCTGAATTATTAGGATGAACACTCACTATTGTGGTTTGTATAAGAGATGCTAATCGCTTGCAAAAATTGTCTGGAAATTAGTTTGACCTAATTACTATGCATTATGTGCACTATTATATTTTCTATGATGCCAGAGGAATTTCCTATCTCAAAACCAGTAGAAGATTCATGAATATATTTAAATAAATAACATCAATGTTATTTTGCTTTCCAACATTTGGATCTAATTTGCATTCCCAAATAATATTAGTTTCTGGTGACACCCCAAAACTTGCTGATTGAGAGGATTTGTATTTGCTTTTAATAGAACCTTATATATTCTCCTCATGATTCATGATTCATCTTTAAATTGTCATCCTTCAGTCACCTGCAATCCAAGGAATAAAATCCTGTCCAACCTTTCCCTATAGTTCAAGCTCTTGACCCTTGGCAACTTCTTTTTGCATCTTCCCAGCTTAATGGCATCTTTCCAACACAGGGACTTGGTGATTGAACAGAACACTTCAAATGCAGCCTCACCAATGTCTTGTACTACAGTAAAATAATGTCCCGACGTATATTTTCAGTTCGTAGGCTGATGAAGGCCAGCATGTCAAAATCCTTCTTCATTACCCAATCTACCCGTGACACAATTTTCTGGAAACAATGTACTCACAGATCCCTCTGCTCTACAACACTCCCCAGAGCCCTTTTATTCATTGTGAAAGTCCTGCCCCAGTTTGTCTTCCCAAAATGTAACGCCTCGAATTTATCCGAATTAAACTCCATTTGCCATTCCTCAGTCCACTTGCCCAGCTGATCAAGTTCCCACTATACTTCTTAATAGCCGTATTCACTGTCTACGATACCATCTATTTTAGAGTCTTCTGCAAACTTGCTAATCATGCCTTCTACATTCTCATCCAAATAGTTAACCAAGATGGAGAATAGCAATGAGCTCAGCACCGATCCCTGAGGCACACACTAGTCACAGGCCTCCAGTCCGATAAACAAGCTTCCACCACCATCCTCTGTTTCCTATGATGAAACCAATTCTGTATTCATTTGCTTTGGAAAATGCACTACAATTGCAGTTGCTTATTAGATAATAATTTCTTCAAAAAAATCAATACTGTTTGGGACCGTGCTTATTTTGAAAAGCCTTCTGACAAATGTATCACATTCTGGGAACTGATTTTAAACTATTGGGTCGGAATAATTGTGCTGGCAAGCCGTTTCTGATTATTGCGTGGGCTTAGCAAAGACAACCAATTTGCTGTTGATCGTACTTCCACCAAAATAGAGAGCCTTAGTTAATCAGGGATTGTTTTCCTGATTCTTGTCTACATCAGCGGTTATGTAACTATGATTGGTTTTCTCCGTAACATGATCTACTTTGTCAGTGACACTCCTCCACAAGATGGGAACAATATTTTTGCTTGTTAATAATATCTGAAGAAACAACAATCTTCTCCCAAGATTTAATTCTTCCTGGAGCACAGGTTCAATACTTCAGACTTTAGAGATACAGCACAGAAACAGGCCCTTCGGACCATCGGCTCCGCACCGACCAGCAATCACGTTGTACACTAGCACTATCCAACACACGAGCGACATTTGCAATTCTTACCGAAGCCAATTAACCTACAAACCTGTACGTCATTGAACTGTGGGAGGAAACTGGAGCACCTGGAGAAAACCCACGTGGTCACAGGGAGAACATACAAACTCCGTACAGACAGCACCTGGAACAGGATAGAACCATACTCACTGGTGCTGTAAGGTCATAAGTGATAGGAGCATAATTAGGCCATTCGACCCATCAAGTCCACTCCGCCATTCAATCATGGCTGATCTCTCTCTCCCTCCTACTCCATTCTCCTGCCTTCTCCCCATAACCCCTGACACCCATACTGATCAAGAATCTATCTATCTGCCTTAACAATATTAACTGACGGCCTCCACAGCCTTCTGTGGCAAATAATTCCATAGATTCACCACCCTCTGACTAAATACATTTCTCCTCATCTCCTTCCTAAAGGAACGTCCTTTAATTCTGAGGCTATGACCTCTAGTCCGAGACTCTTCCACTAGTGGGAACATCCTCTCCACTTCAGAGGAGTAGTGCCTCACAGTCAGAGACCCGTGTTCGATCCTGACCTCTGGTGCTGTCTGTGCCTGTGTGTGTGTTTGTGTGTGGAGGCAGCAACTGTACTGTGGCGCTGGTCTATGGATGTGATGAACTGCAATTAATGACATGTTTGTCGTTGGTGTGATGTGAATTCTTTCATCTACATGTTCAGTTGCTGGCTCATTTCAGCAGAGCAAAATATGGCAAATGATCAGTTATTGCCCCCAATATGGAGGTCTAAAAACAGCTGCAAATGAATGAAATATATGGGTGACCTCTTCTTACCCACACAGAGAGCTCTCATATCAGCAGTGCCAATAATTCTGCTCAGCAGAAGGTAACTTAAAACAGTGATGGGGAAACAGAACTATTTGGAGTCGGTGAGTTGAATCTGGTGCCTGACCCTCCATTGAGAACCCTTGTAACAAACTATGTTATATTTACTCTGGGTGGTAGAGCTGCTGCCTCACAACGCCAGAGATCCAGGTTTGATGCTGACCTCGGGTGCTATCTGTGTGGAGTTTTATGTTCTCCATGTGACCACGTGCGTTTCCTCCAGGCGCTCCCGTTTCCTCCCACGTACCAAAGATGTGCGGGTTTGTAGGTTAAATAGTCTCCATAAATTGCCCCAAATGTGTAGGGAGTGAATGAGCCAGTGGGATAACATAGAACTAGTGTGAATGTGTGTTCAATGGGCGGTATGGATTTAGTGGGCCAAAGAGCCTGTTTCCATGCAGTACCTCTAAACAACACTATATTGTTTTGCAACTCTCTCTGGGAGCTATTATTTTATGAGAAGTTCCATTTTCTTTCAAAACAAATAATTAGGACTGAGAATATCACTAGCAATGCACCTATTTGTCAATAAGCTAAATCTTCATTGTGACAGCGAGGAGGCCTGCAACGTTTTGCAGACTGGAGCTGCCTTCATATTGTCGTTATCAAAATAATAGAGGTCCAGTCTGCAGTGGAAACGAGCAGCATATTGTAACCTTTCATTTTTGTCATTGAGTACACCACTGAGTCTGAGTGGTGCATTATAACCGGGCTACTGTAGGATTTCTTTAATCACAGGCAATTACAGTAGCAGGTAACTCAACATGCTGTCTCCATGTGTCCCCCGGAGACTTACTGCACTACACAAATACAATAATTGCTGGTAGGAACTAAAATTAATGTTAGGCGTAATTGACGAACAAAAATCTTATACCATATTAATAACATAACTTTCAATCATGTAATAATAAATCTAGCAATATATACAAGTATTAGACTTTAGAGATAAAGCACGGAAGCAGGCCCTTTGGCCCACTGAATCCATGCTGACCAGCGATCACCCCATACACTAGTACTATCCTATGCACTAGGGATAATTTACAATTTTACCAAAGCTAATTTACCTACAAACCTGTATCAATCAATCAACCTTTATTGTCATCTTGCAAGCAACAGTCGTACAGTGCAAAATGAAAAGACATTTCCCAGGGAATACCGGAGCATCGCACATGAAATTTAAAACATTTGACACATAATAACACTAAAAACAATCCAGTCCCTGATGGAACAGTATAAATAGTTAAAAGCAGGTAAAACAACAACGTTAAAATACAGTAAAACCAATCATAAAAATGTCCGGGGCAGCTGATTTGAGTGGCCAGTGCCAGTTATTAAAGTGTCCGTGCCAAGCCGCAGAATCAAGTGACTGTGAGTACAGAGTGACTGTTTAGCAGCCTCACAGCCTGTGTGTCTCACTGATCAATAAGTAGATTTGCCCTGAGTGTGGTCAGTACAGGACAAACAAGGCCTGAAAATTAAGCGACCAGTGGTCTTGGTGGTGCATCTCACTGGGTGGAGCCAATTAATTTACAAACCTGTACGTCTTTGGAGTGTGTGAGGAAACCGGTGCACCCGGAGAAAACCCTCGCGATCAAGGGGAGAACGTACAAACTCAGTACAGTCAGCACTTGTACTTGGGGGTCGAACCCGGGTCTCTGGTGCTGTAAGGCTGCAACTCTACCGCTGTGCTGCTGTGCTGCTGTGCCAACATGCCACCCACCAAATTTTGCTAAACGTGAGGGAGAAGCTTTACATGGCGAGAGCCCAAGGGCAGAAGGTGCGAACTCAGATGGCATGCCAGAGAGGTTGATGCACATCCATAGAATTTAGCCGGAGCTGGAATGCTTGAGGCCCTTCAGTCTGACCCTAGCAGTGAAGATTTGTTGTGGGTGAGGACTGGTTGGTGTTTGATAATATGGCCACAGGAAAAACTATGAAACGTAGTACTGTTGACTAGGCGTAATTATTATTCTGGTGACCTTCATTGAAACCAAAAGATTCTTGATTATTTTGATATAAAGTAAACTGCAATGATTCCAAATTGAAAAACGCGGTTATTAAGTTCAACCGCTTCAGCAAGCAAGTCCGCTGCAAAGTACTGTCGGTAGGATTAGCAAAACACCAGTGCAATTTGCTGAAGAAATAGTCACACAATGGTCACCCTTTCCATGTTACATAATTCAGAAGATAGACACAAAACTCTGGAGTAACTCAGTGGGACAGGCAGCATCTCTCGTGAGAAGGAATGGGTGACGTTTCGGGTCGAGGCCCTTCATCAGATTAGTTAGGAAAAATTGAAATAAGAGATATAGACAATGATGTAGAGAGATAAGGAACAAGGAATGAAAGATTGGTAAAAAAGTAATGATGATAAATCATGACGTAAGCTGTTTATTGGGTGAAAACGAGAAGCTAGTGTGACTTGGATGGGAGAGGGGGGGGGGGGGATAAAGAGAGAGGGAATCCCGGGGTTACTTGAAGTTAGAGAAATCAATAACCATACCCCTAGGTTATAAGCTGCCCAAGTGAAATATGAGATGCTGTTCCTCCATTATGCGTTTAGCCTCACTCTGATAATGGAGGAGAGCAAGGACAGAAAGGTCTGTGTAGGAGTGGGAAGGAGAATTAAAGTTTACAGCAACCGGGAGATCAGGTAGGTTCAGGCGGACTGAGCGAAGGTGTTCAGCGAAACGATCGCCCAGTCTACGTTTGGTCTCGCTGATGTATACGAGTCTGCATTTGAACAACGGATACAGTAGATGAGGTTGGAGGAGGTGCCAGTGAACCTCTGCCTTAAATGAAAGGACTGTCGGGGTCCCTGGACAGTTGAGGGAGGAGGTACAGGGTACATAATTCAGATACCGATGTTGCTAAAGCTTTTAGTCAACATTCATACAGGGGCACAGAACCATGAATAAACCGGTTTGCCTCTCACCTCATGTCAGAAAGGTTCATCGCTTATATCAGCTGCGGATTAATGATTCTGATCACAATCAGAGCCCAGACAATGGATGGGAAGCTGCATGGAAATGGCTGTAAGATCCCAGAGATGATAATGACAAACGTTCAGTCCCTGAGTGAATGATTTGGTAGCTTTTTTATTAATTTATTACTCAGCAACTCACAACATCAATTCACAGAGAATATAAAATGCCGCTTCCAAACGGGATGTTCAAAAACACCGAAACAAAGAGTGATAATTGCAATGATTTTAATTGAAATATGTTCAGTAATTTACGAAGGCACTCTGAAAAATGGCAGTAAAAAGAGCAATGTGCAATTTATATCACGAGAGCTGTTCTGGCAGCATTCTTTGTAAACTATTTCTCCTCCCCAGCTAGCCTTTGCTGCGGGGTTCCACAAGGCACCATCCTAGCCCCCATTCTTTTCTCCCTGTATATGCTACCCTTAGGCAAAGTCATCCAATGGCACAGCATTTCCTTCCACTGCTATGCAGACGGTACCCAGCTCTATCTCCCCCTCAAACCCAACAATCAATCAAATTTACTCAGCCTTATACACTGCCTCGAGGATATAAAGTGTTGGATGGCCCAGAACTTCTTCCAATTAAACGAGAGTAAGTCTGAGGTCATCCTATTCGGCCCCTCGGAATCTATCAAAACGATAGCAGGCAGCCTTGGTAGCCTTACCCCACTACTTAGACCTCACGTCAAAAACCTTGGCGTGATATTTGACTACACGTTGAAATTTGACAAACAAGTCAATGCCGTGGTAAAAGCTAACTTCTTTCAGCTTCGAACGATAGCAAAAATAAAACCTTTCCTCCGATTTGACGACCTCGAAAAGATCATCCACTCATTTATCTCCTCTCGTCTTGATTACTGCAACTCCCTTTACACTGCCATCAGCCAATCACCCCAGTTCCGCCTGCAATTGGTCCAAAACACCTCAGCGAGACTCCTGACGGACACCCGAAAAAGGGACCACATCACCCCGATTCTGGCCTCTCTCCACTGGCTCCCAGTGCGGTTCCGTATCAATTTCAAGCTCCTCCTTTATGTTTACAAAGCCCTTAACGGGCTCGCCCCCACTGACATCAAAAATCTGCTTTCCCACCACACCACCTCCAGGTCCCTCAGGTCGGCCGACTTGGGGTTACTGACCACCCCATGGTCCAGGCATAACTCAGGGGCAACCGTGCTTTAGCCGTTGCAGCACCTAGACTATGGAACAGCATCCCTCTTCCCATCAGAACAGCCCCTCCATCAACTCTTTTAAGTCTAGACTTAAAACTTATTTCTACTCTCAAGCCTTTCTTGAGGTCCTCTGAGGGAGCACTGTATGTGTGTATTTATGTATGTATTGCTGATCTATGTACCACTGTTTGCAGCAAGTTAGTACCTGCACCATGTAAAATTGACTTGACTTGACTTGACTTGAAGTGTGCCACTTGACTTGGAAGTGTTAGTACCTGCACCAATCACTTTGGACAACGAGAGTTGTTTTTAAATGTGCTATAGAAATAAAATTGACTTGATTTGACTTGACTTAACTTGACTTGAAATGTGTCACATGGTGTTACATTGGGAGATGTGGATCAAAGAGGGCCCAGGACTGAGCCATGGTTTTAATATGATGGTAATTAAATGACAACGGAGTTCCTGACTATGGATTTTATTGCAGAGAGCTGATTTCCTCCTGCTGTGGCAAAGTTTTGTAACCCGAGGTTGAAGATGTAATATGACAGCTGATCACGTTCATCAGGTCAGGTACAAACCCAGGTCTCTGGTGCTGTATGGGAGCAAGTCTACCACAGTGACACAATGCCACCCTCACTCTCCCACTTTGATCTGGGACCAAAACTATGCTCAATGTCTGCTCAAAATTTAATCAGTTCATAAGCAATAGGAGCAGAATCAGGCCATTCGACCCATCAAGTCTACCTTGCCTTTCAATCATGACTGATCTATCTCTCCCTCCTAACCCCATTCTCCTGCCTTCTCCCTATAACCCCTGATACCCGTACTAATCTGCTCTGAGCAGCATGTGATGAATTCTGATTTCTTGGCAACAGCATTTTGATCGAATGTATCGCCGGCAAATAGTGGGTGCATTGTTTTTTCACCAGTTTTGCGGACGGGGTTTGTCCTGGTATTTCAACATGATGGGTTTTGAATACAGAGGATTTGTAAAATTGGCAGCTGATTGTGAATAAGAAACTCCCACCAGGAGGTCTACACTAGGCAAATGCAAATCCCCGTTCACAGGGAGTGTGAGTGACTCTGCTGAGAACAAAGTGTGTCTCGTGGTACGGTGAATTTTGCAGTTCGTTCTGTCTATCTGCATAATTAACTTGCATTTCTTTGCAACAGGGAAAGAGGCTATTCAGCCCATTAAATCTCTGCTGGCTCTCTGAGCAATCCCATGCATCCCATTGCATTGCAACAAAGGTTTGCACAGGGTACCTTCAGAGAAAAAAGAAGTTTGGAGCTTTAAAAGGATCACTCTTCCAAAGCGACAGAGGGTTAAGTTGTACATTACGTGGTGTATTAGTTTTATTGATGTGAAACTGTATCAGCTCAGCCACATCACAGGAAGCTTCATGTCTGAGGTAAAAGGTCACAGATGCAAGTCCAGAGTAAGGATGTACTGGAGCTCATAATCGTGACTGATATTTCAAGACTGATATACAAAGCAACAGCTGCAGTGTCAAAGATGACTCAGTAAAGGAACTGCCTGCCTGGATGAATATAAAACATCTGATGAAGGGTGGGTTGTTCTCCACTTATGCTCTGTTAACATCTCTGGGAACAAATGAACTCTTCTTTTATCTCTCATCTCAATGCTGTGCACAAATTAGTTGCTACGGTTGCTTTCGAAGCATCTGTAAGTGCACTTCAGTCAGAATCTGTTCGTTGTGAGACACGTTTAGGTGCAGTGCAGGTACGGTGTGAAAGGAAGGATAGAAATGCGAGCTCCATTTTCTGTGCTGACTTAGCATGAGCAACAACACAAAAGCTCCTCCATTTGCCATCAGTGTAGCTGATGGCAGGCAGGGCAGCAAGGGTCAATTAAAAGAGGAGATAAAATATTGGTTTAATATCATCATCATATGTGACAAGATATAGTGATAAACTTTTTATTTTGGCACATCATATTGTACATGAGTACATTAGGTAGTGCAAAAGAGGAAAAAAACCTGCAGCAGTGCAGCATTGGCAGCGCAGTGGTGCAGCGGTAGATTTACTGCCTTACATTTTCTAACATGAGTACACTAGGTAGTGCAAAAGAGAAAAAATATAGTGCAGCATAAGTCAGTCAAAGTCAATTTTATTCGTCATATGGGCAGTGAAATTAATTTGCCAGCAGCGATACACTTAAAAATGAACACAGAATACACAATAGAATTTACACAAACATTCTTCACTGTGGTGGAAGGCAACAAAGTTCAGTCAGGTCCGCCTCGTTTGACCATCCGTGGTTGGGGCCTTCAACCCTCCGTTGCCGCCGCTACGGACGGCCCCATGTACAGGCCCTCTCGTTGGGATGATTTAAACTATGACGTAGGGACGGTCGAACACACTCCGCGGCTTGGAATGCCCGAATCGGCCACTTTCCTACTGGAGACCGCGGCTTCAGGATGTTATAGGCCGCAGGCCGGCGGTCGGAGCTCTTCTCCGGCGATCCCCGGCAAGGGATCCCAACCTCCGGATGGTAAGTCCATGCCACGTCCGCGGTACAAGCTCTGCAGGTCACAGCCCAATGATGCCAAAGTCGCCAGGCCAGCGATCCGAGAACTCCTTTCTGGCGACCCCCAGCAAGGGTTCGCCCACTCCGCGATGGAAAAAGTCCATGCCGTGCCTGCTGCTGAACCTCTGGGCCCGTTTCCGGGTAATGCCGTTCCAATCTATGCTGTTAGGTCGCAAGGGAGGCGAACTGGAAAAAAAATCGCCTCTCCATCGAGGAGGCAACCGAAAGCCGTTTCCCCCTTCCCCCCCCTTCCCCCCCCTAACCCTAACCCAACACAAGACACACCAAGAGACACCTAAACTAACATTAGACACACCAAAAACACACAAAAATGTTGAAATAACGGACACGCTGCTGGCAGGGCAGTCGACTAACCCGCCCCCACCGACTGTAACCATATGTAATTAGTTACAGAGAAAGCAAAGATAGATTCCAGAGATGTCCATTCAAGAATCTTATACTACTGGGGAAGAATCTGGTCTTGAATATGGTGATACATACTTTTGGCAAGATGGCACTAAATCATGGTGAATCTTTGTGCACTGGTGCAGCGGATCATCTTAATAATTCCATGTAAATTATTAGCATTTATACAGCAACATTGCACTTTATTGCAAAGTTTGGATTTAATGTTTCAAAAGCAATGCTCACAGTGCACATATTTGCCTGCACTTAAAAATAGTTTTGCCCTCAAACTTAGTGGCAAGGTTTGCATTTCCAGAATATGTATGGATTTAGGATGATCTGCTAGCTTGTGAGAATGTGAGAACTATTTACATTCACAAGCCACGATTCCACAATACATTTATCAACTTGTTGCCTGTTTAAAGATGTACGTCCTCATATCCCTTGCCAATGTTTGACTATGAGCCTGTGGTATATTTTATTCTTCAGGAACAGTTAGTATTTTGTGTAGGAAGGAACTGCAAATGCTGGTTTAAACCGAAGATAGACACAAAAATCTGGAATAACTCAGCGGGACAGGCTGCATCTCTGGAGAGAAGGAATGAGTGACGTTTTGGGTCGAGACTGAAGAAGGGTATCCACCCGAAATGTCACCCATTCCTTCTCTCCAGAGATGCAGCCTGTCCCGCTGAGTTCCTCTGGCTTTGTGTGTCTATTTGCAGCTAGTATTTCTAAAGCCCCAATCATGCATAACTGGATCATGCGCACAGTATTTAAGTATCACTTTGAAACGAAGAGAATTAATTTTCAAGGGTCCATTCTCAACGGGGGGAATAAAACTGATCACTTTTTGTTCTGAGACAAAAAAATCTTTTTTTTTTAAATCTCAACTTGGCTGCAGCGCATCCATTAAATAGATTGGTACAGTTGTAGCCTTGTGCAGGCCATTTATATTTGTGAAAGAAATATTTTAATGACCTATTAGATTTGCACAGCCTTTTGGGTTTCGAGCTATTGCTCTAGTTGAATAATAAGATAAAAATTCTCCTTCATTTGCCACTGTCGGAACAATAGACTCGAATTAAGTTGGAATGAATTCAAACCTGTTTAGTGCAGTGGTGCAGCTGGCAGAGACCAGAGTTCGATCCTGACCTTGGGTGCTATCTGTGTGGTGTTTGCATGCTCTCCCTGTGACCGTGTGGGTTTCCTCCAGGTGCTCTGTTTTCCTCCCACAGGCCAAAGATGTGCGGGTTTGTAGGATTAATTGGCCTCTGTAAATTGTCCCTTGTGTGTAAGGAGTGGTAAAATGTAGAACTAGTGTGAATGTCCTCTTTCCACGCTATATCTCTAAACCAAACTCTAATCCATTGTTTCTTCACCATACCAATGACCTTCATGACCCAACGCAATGTTCTAACTCCTCAGGCTTCAAGTTTGCTCCAGTACCCCTCTATTTATTCAGCCCCACAGCACGGCTCCTGGCAGAGAGCAATAACTTGAAACGTTAATAAACTGAGTTCCCAGCAGGTAGACAGAATTAAAATCTCTCCTGTTTATTTAAATTATGAGAGAAGCAGAGAATCAGATTTATTTTAATTTTGTGCGTTAGTTCAACACTCCATTCTAATCAAAATCTTTTCTTCTTCAAAAAATAATAAATAAGGCAGCCAGACAGCTACTTGTTCAACAAAAAAAAAGGCCCAAAGTGCTGGAGTAACTCAGCGGGTCAGTCAGCATCTCTGGAGGACATGGATAGGTGATGTTTCGGGTTGGAAAAAAATCTTGACCCGCTGAGTTACTCCTGCATTTTGTGTCTTTTTTGTAAACCAGCATCTGCAGTTCCATATGTCTATATTTGTTTAACACATCTCCTTTTAAGTTGAGTTGTTTGCAGCTTCGCATATTACGTCATGACAGTTTGGCTCTTATCCAGGAACTCAATTAGTACTTGTTTGTCTAATCTTCTACAAAATATACAGTAATTACTGGATCCAGGGAATTAGAAATCCCATACCTAGAGGACAAATCCTGTTGACAGAAACTGTTTGGTTTCAAGTGTGTCTTTAACTTCCCTCTTGCCTTCCCTTTTTAACCTGAAACATTTGAATAAATATATCTTTGATGGATTTCTGAGTAATTACACCCTTTGCAAAGAGGTCCTTCTGCAGTTGTACAGGGCCCTAGTGAGACCATGCCTGGAGTAGTGTGTGCAGTTTTGGTCCCCTAATTTGAGGAAGGACATTATTGCAATTGAGGGAGTGCAGCGTAGGTTTACAAGGTTAATTCTAAGGATGGCGGGACTGTCATATGCTGAGAGAATAGAGCGGCTGAGCTTGTGTACTCTGGAGTTTAGAAGGATGAGAGGATATCTTATTGAAACATATAAGATTATTAAGGGTTCAAGAAAATATCAGTCTGAAGAAGGGTTTCGGCCCGAAACGTCGCCTATTTCCTTCGCTCCATAGATGCTGCTGCACCCGCTGAGTTTCTCCAGCAATTTTGTGTACCTAAGATTATTAAGGGTTTGGCTAGAGGCAGGAAACATGTTCCCGATGTTGGGGGGAATCCAGAACCAGGGGCCACTGTTTAAGAATAAGGGGTAAGCCATTTAGAATGGAGATGAGGAAACACTTTTTCACATAGTTGTGAATCTGTGAAATGCTCCCTGCCTCAGAGGGCAGTGGGGGCCAGTTCTCTGGATACTTTCAAGGGAGAGCTAGATAGGGCTCTTAAAGATAGTCGATTCAGGGGATATGGAGAGAAGGCAAGAACGGGGTACTGATTGTGGATGATCAACCATGATCACATTGCATGGTGGTGCTAGCTTGAAGGGCCGAATGGCCTATTCCTGCACCTATTGTCTATTGTCTTTGCAACTGGTTCCAAACTCGGCCAGGACAGCACAGTGGCGCAGCGGTAGAATTGCTGCCTTACAGCGCCAGAAACCCGGGTTCAATCCTGACTATGGGTGGTGTCTGTGCAGAGTTTGTATGGTCTCCCTGTATCCACATGGGTTTTCTCCGGGTTTTCCGGATTCCACCTACACATCAAAGATGTGCAGGTTTGTAGGTTAATTAGCTTCTGTCAATTGCCCCTCGTGTGTAGGATAGAACTAGTCAATGGGGTGATCGCTGGTCGGTGCGGTGGAATTAAGGGCCTGTTTTAGCGTTGTATCTCTAAGTTCTAAAGTTGTCATCACTGAAATTCAAGCTGGAAATTGGCAAGATGAGCTTTAACGTTAGGCTTGATTGCAGGTAATTAATCATCCTCTTTGTTCTCCCTTGGATCCTTGGCAGAGATAGAAATCTCGGAAGAAGAAGCAACAATTCCCACTGATATCTAAGATTTACTATAAACCCAATGACTCCATGGCTATCTGGACCTCACTTTTTCCCACCCTACATCCTGTAAGGACTCCATCCTCTACTCCCAATTCCTCCATCTACGCCGCATCTGCACCCAGGATGAGGTGTTCCAAACCAGGGCATCAGAGATGTCCTCATTCTTTAGGGAATGGCTCTCACCGGGGTCTCCTCTATACCCCGTAACTTTGCTCTCACTACCCATCACCCCAATCATAACATGGGCAGAGTCCCTCTTGTCCTCACCTTCCATCCTACCAGCCGTCACATACAACAAATAATCCTTCAACATTTTCGCCACCTCCAAAGGGATCCCACCACTGGCCACATCTTCCCATCTCCTCCCCTTTCGGCTTTCCACAGAGACCGCTCCCTCCGTAACTCCCTGGTCAATTCGTCCCTTCCCACAAAACCACCCCCTCTCCTGGCACTTCCCCTTGCAACCACAGGAAATGCTACACTTTTCGCTTCCCTTGACTCAATCCAAGGACCCAAGCAGCCATTCAGGTGCGGCAGAGGTTTACCTGCACCTCCTCCAACTTCATCTATTGCATCCACTGCTCTAGGTGTCAGCTACTCTACATCGGTGAGACCAAGCGTAGGCTTGGCGATCGCTTTGCCCAACATCTCCGCTCGGTTCGCAATAACCAACCTGATCTCCCGGTGGCTCAGCACTTCAACTCCCCCTCCCGTTCCGAATCCGACCTTTCGCTCCTGGGCCTCCTCCATGGCCAGAGTGAGGCCCACCATAAATTGGAGGAGTAGCACCTCATATTTCGCCTGGGCAGTTTACACCCCAGTGGTATGAACATTGACCTCCAATTTTGGTAGTCCCTGCTTTCTCCTTCTTTCCTCTCCCCTTCCCAGCTCTCCCTCAGCCCACTGTCTTCCTTTCTTCTTCTCGCCCCCCCCCCCCCCCCCAAACCACATCAGTCTGAAGAAGGGTCTCGTCCCGAAATGTCGCCTATTTGCTTTGCTCAATAGATGCTGCCTCACCCGCTGAATTTCTCCAGCATTTTTGTCTAATATTTGTGTCAGCAAATACTTGTGGGAATGGAAGCGCAGAACTTGTCACAAAACATAATTGAGTGGATTCAGATTATATTGTAAATTGCAAAAGTGAAAATTGACTCAGTTATTCCAAACCTGATACTGAGACCTTTTGCACTGACAAAAAGGGCATGAAGGAGTGATAGAATAGAGGCTGTTGTAATTATGAATGGATTTAAACAAGGAAATTATTTCCTCTGGGAGAATAATTACTAGGCAGTGAACAGTTTCTAACTGTCTAAGTCACCAAGAAATGTGGGGGAAAGGTCTCTCAACAGAGAATCTGTGGAATGTGCTGCCACAGGGAAATATTGAGGCAGAGATCACTGTGCATTTTACAAAGTTAAATACTATTCAATATGGATGACTGAGCAAGGTTTGCAAAACAGTGGAGCCAAATCCACAGTGAAGTTAAACACAATGCAGAAACAGGCTCTTCATTCCACCATGCCGACCAGCGATCACCCCATTCACTAGTTCTATCCTACACGCTAAGGGCAATTTATGACTGAGCAAGGCTTGCAAAACAGTGGAGTGAATTCCTTCTTTCCATAGATGCTGCCTCACCAGCTGAGTTACTCCAGCATTTAGTGTCTACCTTCGATTTACCAGCACCTGCAGTTCTATCTTAAACTATTTTAAAGAGGTTTGGTTGCAGAGTCAATACACATCCAGCTTCTGACAGTCTGCAGTTGGGGGATTGTCACTGGTTTAAAAAGTCTCACGGGAATCACAAACAGATAATTGGTCAAAGATGCCAGTTGGCAAAATGTCGGCCCCATTTCTGTGGTGGTAATGAAGACAAAAATATCTGCTTTTGCCATCATTACACTGTGAAGCTGACAGTTGCTTCATGATATCAGCACAAAGGGAACATCCCTTAGCTGTTGTTAGTGATTCAGCTCTCTACAATAGACTGCTATTTTTCAGCGTTCTGCAAAAGAATTAGGGGAAAGAGTATTAGTAGGATTCACAAGAACATAATTCACTTAAGGTTACTTAAAAAACAAAAATATGCTGATAGTTTTACCTCTTATTTCATCAGGACAAAATGATACTTTAATGGCAGCTAGATAATCCCAGTGGTCCAAACAATGAATGTAATGTTATGGAGCAAAAAAGAAAGAGCTGGAGGAACTCCATGGGTCAAACAGCATCTTTAATGGTTTGGGTGGGGGGGAGGGAGGAATTGTCAACACTTCACATCGATGCCTTGCATCAGAACATGAGACATGGGAGAAAATCTTTTTTTTTGTTCCGGATTCCAGCAACTATAATTTTTTTGTGCCTCTCATGTTATACTTATAGGCATGGACTAACTGAGATAAATACGTAACTGACAACTGAATCTCAATCATTTGTTTATATATTTGAAACATTTGGGATTTTATTTCAGCTTTATTGGTCAAATGTTTGTGTTTGTTAGCGCGTAGAATAACGTTTTAACTGGAGCTCTGCTGTCTGTGTGGAGTTTGCATGTTCACCCTGTGGCTGCAGGAGAATCCTTTGGCCGCTAGCCTCCTCCCACATCCCAAAGATTTTGGTAATTTATTTGGCCGCTTAATAGAGATGGTGGAGATCCCTTAGTAGAGATGGTAGGTTGACGAACCAGGGGGGAAACTGGGGGTGTGGGAGGGGGGCGGGGAAAGAGTATGGGTTACAACTGATATGAGAGAGGAGAAGGGTTGACGGGATAGCTTTGTGCTGGCATGGCCCCCGATGTAGTGAGGAAAAAAAATGCGAACTGTTCAATGTTATTTGTAAAGTTGTGATAAATATTTAATTGGTCAACTTCACCCGATAGGGGATGACCCTGTGAACTGACACAGCAAACAGCGTGTGGAAACACACTGGAGTGAACACTGGGTCAGTGAGGGCAGGATTCCTCCTCATTTTCATCGGCAAAATGGCACAGTGGTAGAGTTGCTGCCTTACAGCACCAGACACCCTTGTTCGATCCTGGTCATGGGTGCTGCCTGTACGGAGATTTGCATTCTCCCCGTGATGGCGTGAGTTTTCTCCCGGTGCTTCTGTTTCCTCACACACTCCAAAGACGTACACGTTTGTCGGTTAATTAGTCTTGGTAATATTGTAAATTGTCCCTAGTATGTCCGATAGTGGCGGTGCTGGTTGGGGCGGGCTCGGCGAGCTGAAGGGACTGTTTCCTCGCTCTGTCTCCAAAGTCTAAATGGCGTTGGTTTGTGACTGATCACAAAATCCAAAGCGCTCAACATCATTACAGGTCCAACTTCAGGGGGTAAAAGGCAAAAGAAAAAGAGTAGAAAATGATGTGGACGTGTGGTGTACAATAATTGGTGCAGCACAGATTTCACATTGTGACTGAAACATTGAGAACTGTAGGCTGTTCCTGAAAACTGGAAAGAGGAACCTTCTGGGGAAAGAAAACGTCAATAAAAAACAACAAAGCATGGACTATAAATGTTATTGATTACATTTAGTACAACTGGTTTAGCACAGTTTGATATCACACACATTTTATAAATGGAGCACATGCAACACAATTCATATAGTTTGTATTTGCAGTCTCTGCTGAGGACTTTGGAAATGTTTTGAACCTACCCAGAAAGAGCAAATCACATCACAGTGTTACAGTCTTCTTTTTCTTGCATATGGAGTTGAATGTTAACTTGTTCTATTTGATTTATTTCTTTGTGCACATCGGGTTGATTGCATCAGCCGAAACAGGGAGGACCACGTGATGGTTGCAATCTCCCACCCCATTGTAACTGCCAGAGGACGTGATGGGATCAGACACTATTATTACATTTAAGAGGCATTTAGACAGACACTTGAATAAACAAAGCATGAGAAGAATACAGTCCTAATGCGGACAAATGGGATTAGTATGGAGAAAAAGATTGGCATGGTTGAGATGGTCCTAAGAGCCCAATTCTGTGTTGAATGACTATGATAGGGGGACTATTTTCAGATGAATATTCAGATCCTTTGATATTCGTCATAATTTCAGATACGATAGAATACGATACGATAGAACTTTATTCATCCCAGGAGGGAAATTGGTCTGTCAACAGTCATAAAAACACAGCAAAATACATGAAACACAAAATTAATGTGACCAGTGGCGAAAAGGATTCGGTGATATTTTGGATCGAGACCCTTAAAGAAGGATCTCGACCTGAAAAGTCACCCATTCCTTCTCTCCAGAGATGCTGCCTGTCCTGGTGAGTTACTCCAGCTTTTTGTGTCCATCTTGGGAGTTGCAGTATTTAGACTCCGTGACAATGAACTACAGCCATTAATTTTCAAGTCAGAATTGTGATCGACTTGAAAGGGAACCTGCAGGCGGTGGTGTTCCGTATGCCTGGTGAAAAAATAATAAGCTGTCATCCTTCTGAGATGTTTCATTGTCTTTTGTTTTCATTTGCCATTGTCTTTTGGGTTTTTTTAAGTTGAGGACAGAGACAGCAGGCCATCTATACTCCATACATTCCATACATTTATACAGATTCATGAATAGGGAAGTTTTAGAGGGACAGGGGCCAAATGCAGACAGGGGGACTAGTGTAGAGGGCACATTTTTGTTGGCATGGGCAGGTTGAGCCGATGGGCCTGTTTACATGCCCTATGATGTCAATGCTGCATGCTGTTCACATGCTCATTGAGTATTTTTAAAGCAGGCATTGACAGTCTCTTGATTAGTAAGGTTGTCAAACGTTATGTGGCGAAGGCAGGAAAATTGGGTTGAGAGGGAAAGATAGATCGGCCATGATTGAATGGCAGAGAAGACTCGATGGGCTGAGTGATCTAAATCTGCTCTTATGACATGAACTTATGACTCTTCAACTCGAAGTGGTAACACCACCAGATTCAGGGACAGTTTCTTCCCAGCTGTTATCAGGCAACTGTATCATCCTACCACAACCAGAGCAGTGCTGAACTATTATCTACCTCTTTGGTGACCCTCAGACTATCCTTGATTGGACTTTGCTGGCTTTACCTTACACTAAACGTTATTCCCTTATCATGTATCTATATACTGTAAATGGCTCGATTGTAATCATGCATTGTCTTTCAACTGACTGGATAGCACGCAACAAAAGCTTTTCACTGTACATCAGTATACGTGACCATAAACTAAACTGAAACTAATGTTTACATTTGGGAAAAAAGTGATGCTCTCTTTCTCATGGTAATTCCCTGCATGAAAATAAATAATGGAAAATGGAGGCTCAACTTAAAACGTTGTGATTCAATAAAGAGAGCCTACTAGTTGGACGTGTTAGAGCCCTGTACATTAATTTGATAGATAAAGATCTGTGCTTGTTAAAAACGAACAATCGCTTGCCAGCCATTGAGACCTGTCAAGATGCAATTAGAGTGATGCTTTGCTTTGTCAAGTTAACTTGAATCCGCTAAAATGCAGCATAAAGTATTGCATTCTAATACTCGTTCTTTTGTGCTTTGTTCTGAAATAAAATTGCCAAAATGATGAATATCCTCACTGCTGCCTTGATAGGAACCAAATCATCGCAAGCATCAACGCAATAACAATTACTTTTCAGATCATTCGATTATGATGGATGATAACATTTCAAAGCCAAATTTTCTTGAAACATATCTGGAGAATGTATGTTGAGTTTAAGGAGAAAATCTTAAAAAGGTAGGAAACTGGAGGATTAGGTGTATATAAAAATTTAGCCAAGATTGCCAAAAAATTGATAGGGGAAAAAAAAATGAAGGGAAATTTGAACACATGATTATTTAGAGGGAAACACAAAACTAAAGAGGAAGATTCCAAGTGTAATTAAGGAAGAAACGATGAGTGGAAACAAATGGGGATCCTTTCCTGGCTGAGATATGTACATTTATAATGGGAATCCAGAAATGGCAGAGTTTGAGTTTAGTTTATTGTCACGTGTACCGAGGTACAGTGAAAAGCACTTGTTGCGTGCTATCCAGCCGGCAGAAAGACAATACATGATTACAGAGGAGTTAAACAAACATATTGTGACCATTTTCACTGAAGACATAAGGAAACCTCCCAGTAAAACTGAAGAAGTTGCAGTCCAGTAACATTGAGGAAGTCAAAGCAATTTATATCAGCAATGGAAGTCTGCTTGAGAAGTTTGAAGAAGGGTCTCAAGTCTGAAGATGGGTCTCAACCCAAAATGTCACCTATTCCTTTGCTCCATAGATGCTGCCTCACCCGCTGAGTTTCTCCAACATTTTTGTCTACCTTCGATTTTTCGAGCATCTGCAGTTCTTTCTTAAACAAACTGCTTGAGAATTTAGTGAGTGTGAAAATGGAAAAATCCCATGTACCTGATAATCTACATATCACTAGGTCACTATGGAGATAATCGATGCTCAATGAAGTAACTCAATGGGTCAGGCAGCATCTCTGGAGAACGTGGATAAGTGATGTTTCTGAAGAAGGGTCATAACCTGAAAACTCCCATGTTCTCCAGAGATACTGCTGAGCTACTGCACTTCTGGGTATCCTCCCGTTTCCCTCCACAAACTCGAACCATCCTTTCTGATTTGCTTTCCATTTGCCAAACGTCTGGCCATCTGCAGCTTTCTGCAGCTGAAAATATTTCTCCCCACGTTCCATCAGGCTGCCATTGTAGCATCAGCTGCTTACGTTTCTGATATGTCACAAGTCATTGGCAGATAGCTAAAAAATACGGGAAATCTATTGAATGAATATATGTGGTACATCTGATTTGTTTGAATAGCATGCCAGGCAAAGTTTTTCACTGTTCCTAAGCACACATGACAATAATGAACCTAAGCCTCAACCTAAACCCTAACCCACTGTTTCCTATTTTTTTCTTATCTGTGGCCAAGAAATAGAAGATTGCTGAATCCTACAGTATCCAACATTACATCTCCTCTTGATCATGACATGTTGCGTCTTGCCGCTGATACAATTTAAATTCAACTTGCTGTTTTGCCATGATCCCATGAACTTCCACCGTACTGCTCCAGTCTACCACATGAGATCCTGTCAAATAGCTTGCTAAGGTTTAAATAGACAAGGGCATTAATCCCCAAAACATCAGTCCACATTCCCGTCCTACTCCATAATCTGGGGCCTCTTCAAATACTGGTTACAATAGACAATAGACAATTGGCGCAACAGTAGGCCATTTGGCCCTTCGAGCTAGCACCGCCATTCAATGTGATCATGGCTGATCATCCACAATCAGTACCCTGTCTTGCCTTCTCATCGTATCCCTTCACTATGTTATCTTTAAGAGCTCTATCTAACTCTCTCTTGACAGCATTCAGAGAATTGACCTCCACTGTCTTCTAAGGCAGAGAATTCCACAGATTCACAATTCTCTGTGTGAAAACGTTTTTCCTCATCCCCGTTCTAAATGACCTACCCCTTATTCTTAAACTGTGGCCTTAGTTTCTGGACTCCCCCAACATTGGGAACATGTTTCCTGCCTCTAGCCTGTCTAATCCCTTAATAATCTTATATGTGTAAATACGATACCCTCTCATCCTTCTAAATTCCAGAGAATACAAGCCCTGCCACTCCATTCTATCACCATATGGCAGTCCCACCATCCCGGGAATTAACCTCGTGAACTTATGCTGCACTCACTCAATAACAAGAATGTCCTTCCTCAAATCTGGAGACTAAAACTGCACACAATACTCCAGGTGTGGCCTCACTAGGGCCCTGTACAATTGCAGAAGGATTCTTTGCTCCTATACTCAACTCCTCTTGTTACACTGACCCTTTTTTATTGTCTCACCCACCAACAGCATTCGGCTGACTAATATGTAATTTCTCGGTCTCACCTCTTGTTTGAGACAAAAGGGCCCATTAGCCATCTTCTATTTTTTGTCCGCAGACCAGAAAAACTGGGAAACATTGGGTTAGGTTGAGGTTTAGGTCTGTTATTGTATAACGTACTATTGACATTGAGTCATAAAAGATGCAAGACTGCAGCTATCAGCGAGACGTTAGTGCCAACAGATGTTGACAGCCTGCAGAGATTTCTGGGCATGGTTAATTACCTTGGGAAGTTCACTCCCAACTTCAGCAAGCTCTTGGCTCCCTTATGGCAGCTTACTCACAAAGACACTGCCTGGACGTGGCACGAACAACAGCAACATGCTTTTGACACACTCAAACAACAGATGTCGTCCCCCCCCCCCCCCCCCCTACCCTGGTTTATTTCGATGTCAGTCAGCCTGTCACTTTGACCTGCGACGCATCCCAGCACGGCCTCCATGCTGCGTGCCTGCAGGATGGCAAGCGTGTTGCCTACGCTTCCATAATGACGACGAACACGGAGACGAGGTATGCTTAGATCGAGAAGGAATTGCTGCCGGTGGTCATTGCATGTGTCAATTTCAACGATTACATCTTTGGTAAGGCTATAACCATAGAGACTGACCACCAGCCTTTGGTCGCCATTATAAACAAGCCCATACATGCTGCTCCAGCTAGTCGGCAAAGAATGATGCTGCAGCTCCAGAAGTACGACATCACTCTCATTTACAAACAGGGTAAGCACATATACCTGGCTGACACTTTACCTCGCTCTCCCAGGAGGACACATGCCCAGCTCCCGATTGAAATGAAGATCGACTCTGGTGCAAAATGTAATGCCTCAGGAGGAGTTTATTCAAGTTCGGAATGGACTGGCTGAGCGGGTTTTCCGCAGTGCTAAGGCTGTCATGAAGAAGTCCAGCAGAACCGGGTCTGACATATTTTTAGCTCTTCTGAATTTCCGCAATATACCACCCGGTCACACATCTGACACTTTGTATAAAGTACTATTGATACCGAGTCATAAAACTTCGTAATATGTACTTTAATAAGAATACATACAGGAACCATATAAATAGGAACTGTAGGCTTGAACTGAAAGCGTGGCTGCTCAAATTCCACAAGATGGCATAATGGAAACCGACATGGATTGCGGATCGGGCCAGCCTTAGCAAAACCAGGCATGGATCAAATCAGCAATAGTGATTGATCTACAATTATTGTCTCTAAGGTGCAGGGAGCAGCTTTATTTTGCCTGCTATCCAAACAAATCAGATACATCCACATTTGAGTACTTAAACTCAAGTACAATAGGTAGAGCAAAGGGGATGACACCAGGTACAGAATATAGTTGTCATCATTGTACCACCTTGGTTCCATTGATCTTGAAAGAGTCAGCAACAGGCAATGGTGAATACTGGCACCTCTGCATCCGAACCTCTACCCAACTATATAATTAATCGCAAAATGCTGGAGAAACTCAGCGGGGCAGGCAGCATTTCTGGAAAGAAGGAATGGGTGACGTCTCAGATCGAGACCCTTCTTCAGACTTTACACCAGCCCGCCCATGTGCTCTCGCTGCTCCCCCTCTGTGATTTCTCCTGCTCTCCGACTCTACGATGGCGAGGGACGGCAAAGTCACTGGTGGAGGCCTGTCGGGAGCTGGAGTAAAGTTTGAAGAAGTTGTCTAGACCTGAAATGTCACCCGTTCCTACTCTCCAGAGATGCTGCCTGTCCCGCTGAGTTACTCCAGCATTTTGTGTCTATCTTTGATTTAAACCATCACCTGCAGTTCCTTCCTACATTTATAATTAGTCAAACGTGTTGAGATAGGTGTGTCTTACTGGCAAGATCAAATCCCGGAAACCCCAGCGTTAGTGAGCAATTAAAGAGGAGTAGAACCGAGAGTTTAGCAACAAGTTTACAGCAGTGTCTGCTTTGGTGCTGTCGGTTTAAATAGCAGAAGGAAATGCTATTTTTGGATGAATAAATATTCATAAATATTTTATTTTCCTGAGATGTGGTAATGAGATGTCATGATATCCATTTATTTTCAAGGATGCCAGTGGATGTCAAGACACAGGCTCGGAACTCAAATGACAGTGGCAGTAATGTTCAAAACTCTGCTGAAGTGTTAAATTGATTTTGCAGGTTGGGTGCCTAGAATAGAAACATCCTGACTTCCCTGCCATTGAAATCTGTTGTTAAACTCTGGCAGTAGGTAGAGGATGTGACGGATTAGGCTGGTATAATAATTGAGCAAAGTCCTAAAGAAACCAGCAGTTCGGAAACTTCCATCTGTCTGGTTATCAGGAGGTTTTTTCTCATCTGATACTCTGCCAAAATAATTCCTGGATTTAGAATTGAATCACATTTATAGGATGTACACCACTCTGCTTGTGAATAAAGTATGATCTTAGCCCCTTCAATGATTTGTAGCCCAAGCCATAGCAATCAGCCTAAGTGACAGAAGGTGTATCAGCCATTACCATTTTCATTAGAACATAAAGTGCAGAAGTAACTCGGGGGGGTCAGACAGCATCTCTGGAGGACATTTTATCAGTACCAATTTGGGTCAGGGCTCTTCATTACCATGATAGACACAAAGTGCTGGAGTAACTCAGCATGTCAGGCAGCATTTCCAGGGAAACAAGACAGGTGATGTTTCTGGTTGGGGCCCTTCTTCAGACTAAAGGTGGAGGAGAGGGACCTGGAGGTAAGAATAGGCCAGAACCAAGCAGGGTTGGCAACAGATGGCCAAGGAAGGGTGGAGCACATAATGGCCCATTGTACGTCGGGGAAGAGGTGATAATGAAGGGATACAAGTGTGAACAGCGCAACTAGCAGGTCGACTATGGTGGGGAGGTGGAGAGAGAGGGAATGCAAGGGTTACTTGAAATTATAGAAATCTACATTCATACCGTTGGGTTGTAAGCTGCCCAAGCAAATTACGAGGTGCTGTTCCTCCAATTTGTGTGTGGCCTCACTCTGACAGTGGAGGAGGCCTTTCTATACTTTTCATTACCATTTTCATTCAAGGTTTAATCATAGCACATAGTAGAAATAATCTGATGCTGCTAACCAGGTCCTCAGGACAATATGTAGAAACAAAGAACGACAGATTTTAGTTTTTACTTTAGTTTATTGTCATGTGTATCGAGGTAGAGTGAAAAGCTTTTGCTGCATGCTAACCAGTCATTGGAAAGACCATACATGATTCCAATTGAGCCGTCCACAGTGTGCAGATATGTAATAATGTTTAGTGCAAGATAAAATCCAGTAACGTCTGATTATAGATAATCCGAGGGTCTGCAATGAGGTGGATAGTAGCTCAGGACTGCTTTCCAGTTGTTGATAGACTGGTTCATCCTGAAGGCAGTAGTTCAAATATTTATGGTCCACGGCCTATTGACAACCCCGATCCCAGCAGTGAAGCCCAGACACAGAAGGTGCGAGGCTGTGGCGGCGGCTTTGCGCAGGATGCGGTACAGCCAGAACTTGACTCTTGGCCGCACTCGGTGGCTCCGCCATTGCGGCCACCAGCGCAGGCCTTCTTGCGTGCTTGCGTCGCCGCGGCGTCCATCCCGGGAGATACCGGAGATGAAGGAAGTCTGCGGGCCGGACCATTAAGAAAAAATATATACGCCTGCGGGCCGGATGATTTTGGGTTACGGGCCACATTCGGCCCGGGGGCCGTAGGTTGCCGACCCCTGGGATAGACAGTCAGAACCTTTTCCCCCACGGTAGAAATATCAAAGACAAGAGGGCATCACTAAGTTCAGAGGCGCAAAGTGCAGGGCAAGTTTTATTACAGAGACTGGTGGATGTCTGGAACGCGCTGCCAGGGGTAGTGGTGGAGCTAAATACCATTGTGGTGTTTAAGAGGCTTTCAGAAATACATGAATACACAGGGAATGGAGGAATATATGCAGATTATGTGCAGGTAATGATTAGTTTCACCTGATATCACATTCAGTGGAGACATTGAGAGACATGTGTTGTCTTTCCCCTGACTAACACGCAACAAAAGCTTTTTGTCCCAAGCTGACCAACTCCATCAGTGGAGGGTGTGCAAGTTCCACACAGAGGTCAGGGACGAACCCAGATCCTCAGGGCTGAGTCAGCAGTACTAATGACACAATGTAGCCTTCTGACACATTTAATCAGTTCATTCCACCCATCAAATATTCCACATGAGTCCAGATTTTGGAGACAGGTTTCCCAGCTAACCACTCAAGTTAGATCTGTAATTCATACTCTCAAACCGAGTGAATAGGTGGAAACATTTCACAATTCGCTGCTTTCCAATAAAAGGTGCGTGTGTGCAAAACTAATAAATGTAGGTTTGCTGATAGATTTCCATAACTTGTCATGTAATTTGTGGTATGAACAACCAGGGAAGATAATTTAATAACAAATTAAATTTCTCAGTGCAAATGCGTAAAATAAAAGAGATCTTCGAATTATCGTAATCATTATATCAAGTTTCTAAGCATGTTTTGTGACTTTCTACAGTTTTCCATAATTGATGCGTTGATATAACTTTTGCTTTTGTTCTTATTGCTCTTTCATAAGGCTTTTGGACTTCACTACAGAAAAGTCAAAGAAACTAGTCTCTAATTCAATGGCAGAATTGCTGGTTAAATACTACTCATAACTAGACATAAAATAATTACAGATGAAAAGAAAAACTGTCGAAGGAGGTGGATATTTAAAAAAAACAACTTAACGAAGAGAGCCTATTCAGTGAGAATAATTCATTGGTACTTTGAGAAGCTATTTGAGAAGAATGTGTACGTGGAATTTATAAAAATGATGATCTGATTGCCTCAACATGGAAGTGGAATTGTTGATGAGCTTTGTGTATGATTGCATCAATGTGCTAGGTCCAGGACATATCTTCAGAGATGTGCACACCCAGGAATTTGGAGCTTTTGACTCTCTCTACCACCGTTCCGTCGATGAAGACAGTTTTGTTGGTCCCCTTCCAAAGTTAACAACCAGTTTCTTGGCCTTACTAACTGCTCTAATTATTTGAACAAACCATCAGGTTAGTTGGTGCAGATTAGTGCAATTATTTGAACTAACCTGGGCGGCATGGAGGTGCAGCAGTGGAGTTACTGCCTTACAGCACTTGCAGCGTCAGAGACCCGGATTCGATTCCGACTGTGAGTACTGTCTGTATGGAGTTTGTACATTCTCCCTGTGACTGCCTGGGTTTACTCCGAGATCTTTGGATTCCTCCCAAACTTGAAAGACGTACGGGTTTGTAGGTTAAGTAGTTTGACATTGTATACTCGGTATAAGTGTAAATTGGCCCTAGTGTGTGCAGGCTTGTGTTAATGTGTGGGGATTGCTGGTTAGTGTGGACTCGGTCGGCCAAAGGGCCTGTTTCCATGCTATATCTCTAAACTAAACTAAACCCCCAACATAGCTATACAGCAGGAGAACATTGTGTTGAGCAAAGGCTGAGGAGAGGGCTGCCTTTCCTCTGAAAGCATCCTAATAAATGATAGAATTAGTTCTTCAATTAGCTGGTGACCTAAGTGAAAACTGTCAGTGTGGAGAGGTTACTCGTTGAGCTGATGGGCTATTTGATGAGCCTAATTGTATTTGGATTTTCAGAAACTGTTCTCAAAAGTCGTGCATGGCAGGCTTTTAAAGTACATTAACGTTTATGGAAATAATTAGAATTTATAACTAGAATATGAACTCTAATTCCTCATCCGCTACTCTTGGCTAACACTGATAGTAAGTACGTAAGTAGGTTTATTGGCCACGTATTCACATACAAGGAATTTGCCTTGGTGCTCCTCCCACAAGTAACAACATGACATACAGTGACAGTTTTGAATGACTCAGAAAACATTAAACATTAATAATAATAAAACATTAATGATAAAACACCATTGATCAAGCATGTGAACCAACAAAATACCAGATCAAAGGGAGGCTACAGATTTTTGGCTGTTGAGTAGAGCTACTACTCGTGGATAAAAACAGTTTTTATGTCTGGCTGTGGCAGCTTTAACCGTCGAAGTCGCCTTCCAGAGGGAAGTGATTCAAAGAGTTTGTGGCCAGGGTGAGAGGGGTCAGAGAGGATCTTGCCCGCTCGCTTCCTGGCCCTTGCAGTGTACAGTTCATCAATGGAGGGAAGGTTACAGCCAATAACCTTCTCTGCTGATCGGACGATTCGCTGCAGCCTCCAGGTGTCGTGCTTGGTGGCTGAGCCAAACCAGACCATGATGGAGAAGGTGAGAACAGACTCTACGATGGCTGTGTAGAATTGGACCATCATTACCTGTGGCAGATTGTGCTTCCTCAGCTGCCGCAGGAAGTACATCCTCTGTTGTGCCTTTTTGAATGTGGAGTCCATGGTAGCCCCCCATTTAAGGTCCTTGGAGATGATGGTTCCCAGGAACTTAAAAGACTCCACAGATGTGACTGTGGTGTTGTTGATGGTGAGTGGGGTGAGGGGAGGGGGAACTGTCCTAAAGTCTACAATCAATTCCACCGTCTTAAGAGCATTGAGCTCGAGGTTGTTGCGACACCAGGACCAGGACGCCAGCTGTGACACTTCCTGTCTGTAGGCAGATTCGCAAACTTGAGAAGTTTGACAGAGGTGTCTGTGGAGGTGCAGTCGTTGGTGTAGAGAGAGGAGAGGAGAGAGTACGCAGCCTTGCGGTGCTCCTATGCTGAGTGTTTGCGCTCAGCATAGGACACAAAATGTTGGAGTAACTCAGTGGGTCAGGGAGCATCTCTGGAGGAAAGGAATTCCTTTTGCAGTTCCTTCCTGCACACTGACATAGGGAATGTCGGGTTAGAATAGCCCAGGCCTGACGCGCATGATTTACCTTCTGTTTAATAAAAGCAAATAGCAGGCCCTCGATTTAATAAACAAAATAGAAAGAATGATTTATATTTATGTTGTGCCTTTGAGGACCTTTGAAATCTCCCGAGCATTTTGTAATCACTGCATTTTGAAGTGTCTTTTGCTTTTTACCTTCTGTCCAGCAGGGACCACAAACCCTGGGCTAATAATAAACAGAATAATGAAGCCATTTGTGTGCTGATCCACAACAGTGCAGTCACCACGGTTTGGATGCTGAAATCATCAGAACCAGTTTGCAATGTACATTTGTGTAGGAAGGAACTGCAGATGCTGGTTCAAACTAAAGATAGACAGAAAATGCTGGAGTAACTCAGCGGGACAGGCAGCATCTCTGGAGAGAAGGAATGGGTGACGTTTCGGGTTGAGACCCTTGTTCAGACTGAGTGTCAGGGGAAAGGCAAGCGAGAGATATTTATCTCATCACCATTTATCTCTCATTTCCTTTTCCCCTTACTCTCAGTCTGAAGAAGGGTCTGGACCTGAAACTTTATCCATTGTGCTGGCACTAATATGCAATGAATGAACTTGAGAAAATAAACTTGCACAAAACAAGCTGGCTTTTATTATACATTGTTATATTACATATTACATTGACCCACCCTTTGCAGTTTCAGCAGACAGGGCCTGTTCCCCACCCAGCTTCTTTGATTTAATACCTTTCTTTCTTTTGATACCTTCTACTGTCCCGCATTGTTACTTTTGGTGCTTCAGGTGCTGGGTAAAGGATGGAAGAGGGTGGAATGGAAGTCAATGAAACAAAAATGGTGATGGGTCAAAACAAATTGAAAATTGGAGGAAGGCACCAGAAATGTTTGAATTCCACTTTTTAAGTTTAATTTAGAGATACATCTGACCATACTCAATTATATTAACTATACTCAATTACAGAACATGTTTGCACCTCAAAAGTGGATAGAGCTTCATTTCATGTGTCATTGAATACCAATTGAACATGACCATTATCTGGTGAATATTTCTGAATCAATCTTTGAGAAAGCTTGAAGCCACTGTTAGCAACATGAATTAAACGACCTCCTAAACGTGTGGTGTATGGGGCTATGTACAGTATGTGTATACGTTCTGAAGCAATGCCACCAGCAATATTTATAAGTAGTCATTGAGGATCTTCACTTGTCTGCATGTGTGCAGAATATTCAATTCCTATTGCAAACTAACCAAAATGTAAATAAAAGGACTTTAAAAAAAAAGCCTCCTGATCTGGTGGCCTGGAGGTGCTGAGGATTTTTTTTCCAATTATCATTCATAAAATTGTATCCATTCCTTAGTGTTTTGGATCATTAGAAGCCATGAAAATCCGTTCACACCTTACACTGGATAATCCAAGCATTTAATTGAAAGGCTATGATACCATTCCAATGTAACCATGTCACAGTTGACAGACTCACAATCATTTTTCTGACGTACTCCAAATTCGGTGCACACAATCAAAAACATTTACAAAGAATTAACAATTAACAAAACTGTCCAGATTTGTCGGCATTCTAACAGGCATATCCTTCAGCAAACTTGTTTGCATACACAAATTAATGCAGATGCTGGAATCTTACAAAATATATAAAGGAATTCAGCAGGTGAAAACGTCTGGGGAAGGAAATTATCTGGCAATGTTTTGGATTGGGCCAAACCAAAAGCTTGCAGAACAAACTTCAGTAGAGCAAATGGCTTAATTTCACTGCAGGACACCAAGATATTATTTTCTTCTATGTCTCAATATTTTTCTCATTTTACGCAGTAGTACCTCGAATATTAAAATCGGTACAGAAAACTGTATTGTTGGCTGAGATTTGAAAGATTTGTTTAATTCCACATTTATTACAAATGCAATATCTGATTGTAGCGGAATGTTGCAGTGTTTAGTTTAGTTTAGAGACACAGCACGGAAACACTCCCTCCGACCCACTGAGTCCACGCCGACTCACGATCCCAGCACATTAATACTATCCTACACACACTAGGGACAATTTTACATTTAGACCGAGCCAATTAACCTACAAACCTGTACGTCTTTGGAGTGTTTGGAGGAAACCGAAGATCTCGGAGAAAATCCATGTGGGAGAACTCCAAACAGACAGCACCCATTGTCGGGATCAAACTCGGGTCTCTGGCGCTGTAAGGCAGCAACTCTCGCTCTGACTAAGAAATTACGTTCCTTAATGAGAATTGAAGAAATATGATTGTCTCAGTTTATGCAAAATTTACATCAGCTGGAACCAATGCAGAATGAATGAACTTTTGATAGTTCAGTTAGATTACTAACTTTAGTCCAATCTGCTTCAGGTTGGTAAACAGATGGCATGTCTTTACATCTTGGCAAAAGGAACCAAGTTCACTGAGTCATTTGCTTTCTTCTGGAATTTGGAGTAGCACGCTGTGTGCATTTGCATGGAACTGCTACAATCGTTGGAATAAGCTAACTGCCCGTGAAGATACAGTGCGACACACAATAGTAAAAGAGTGCCATTCAAAGCAATATCCTTTTCATATTGTGTAGGAAAGAACTGCAGATGCTGGTTTACACCAAAGATAGACACAAAATGCTGGAGTAACTCAGCAGGTCAGGCAGCATCTCTGGAGAAAAGGAATAGGTGACGTTTTGGATCGAGACCCTTCTTTAGACTGAGAGTCAGGGTTGAGGGAAACTCTGAGAGTTAGGGGAGAGGGGAACCTTTCTTTCAAAAAAGGAAATCTTTTTCATATTTCATGCTTTTGGCTTCTTGCTAAAGTTCTGTGCAGAGCTGGATACAGTAGCTGTCACAAAGGACTTTGGAGAAAAAGGTTATGTTCTATAAAGAGATGCAGGTTTATTTTGCAAGCTAAGTCGGTTTAGACCTGACCTGATACACGGATGAATGTATTATAAATTTGTACCAGTATGATCATATTGCTAACATTGCCAATTAATCCATGTGTACTGTTTACATTGGTCACTTTCTTAATGGTATGCCTGTACAGCCTACACTTCTTCACAAGCTGCTGGAGTAACTCAGTGGGTCAAGCAGCATCTCTGGAGAACATGGATACATGGAGACATTTCTTCAGACTATTCTTCACCTTGGGCTCACTCCAGTATTAAATATAGCACCACTTCATGAATTTGGTTGTCTGGGGTGAGACACAGTATAAAAGAAGTAATGAAAGACATAGATTGAGTGGATGTGGAGAGGATGTTACCAGTATTCGGAGAGTCTAAGACAAGAGGGCACAGACTCAGAAAAAAAGGACGTACCTTTAGTATAGAAATGAGGAGGAATTTCATTAGCCAGAGGATGGTGAATCTGTGGAATTCATTGCCACAGATGGCTGTGGAGGTCATCAACGGGTGGCATGGTGGCTTAGCGGTAGAGCTACTGCGTTATAGTTCCCGAGACCCGGGTTCAATCCTGACTACGTGTGCTTGTCTGTACGAAGTTTATACATTTTCCCCATGACCTGCCTTGATTTTCTCTGAGATCTTCGGTTTCCTCCTACACTCCAAAGACGTACAAGTTTGTAGGTTAATTGGCTTGGTGTAAATATCAAATTGTCCCTAGTATGTGTTGTATAGTGTGGATGTGTGGGGATCGCTAGTCGGTGCGAACTTGGTGGGCCGAAGAGCCTGTTTCAGCCCTGTATCTCTAAACAAAACTAAATTGGGTATTTTTAAAGTGGAGATTGATAGGTTATTGACTATTAGGATGTCAAAGGTTATGGGAAGAAGGCATGAGAATGTTCAGAGGGAAAATGGATCAGCTATGACTGAATAGCGCAACACACTTGATGGGATGAATGGCCTAATTCTGCTCCTAAGAGATGCACTAAAAGCTGGAGTAACTCAGTGGAACAGGTAGCATCTCTGGAGAGAAGGAATGGGTGACGTTTCGGGTCAAGACCATTCTTCAGACCCAATGTCTCGTCTCAAAACATCACCCATTCTTTCTCTCCAGAGATACTGCCTGTCCCGCTGTTACTCCAGATTTTTGTGTCTATCTTCGGTTTAAACCAGCATCTGCAGTTCCTTCCCGCACAATTCGGCTCCTATGTCTAATGTCAATATTATAGGAAAAAAGGGTTGTGGTCCTTCTTGTCCTGATTCCCAACAACGAGGTCACTTGGTTGTAAATCACATCATGTGGCAATGCAACAAATTTGCTAATAAGTATTCAACAGCCCTTTAGGCCGTGGTCCCTGCTGTAGCAGGCTGTCATCATCAAAACCGTACAGTTTCAGTGCAGGAAGAATGTAATTAAAGGGTGCTGACATGGACCTGATGGGCTGAACGGCCTTATCCTGTATTATAGGAACATAGAAAACCTAAAACATAGAAATGCAGAGCACAGAAACAGGCCCTTTGCCAGACAATGTCTTTGTTAAACATGTTGCCAAGAAAAAATAACTTCATCTGCATCCACATGATCCATATCCCTCCATTTCCTGCATTCCCGTGTACCTATATAAAAGCCTCTTAAATGCCACTATCGTATCTCCTCCAAAACCACCTCATAAGTATGCACGTGTAAATGTTATTTTTAAAGAAAAATATATTCTGACCAAGCAAAATAAAACATATTTATTTTTTAACAAATGTGGAATGAAATCTATACATAACTAAAACTCTGATCTTGTTATCTTCCGGTTTGTGCGGTCTTCCTATTTGTGCAAAAACGGTAAATGCTTGCGCTACGATTTTCCGGCAGATCACTCACCGTTCTCCTGTGCTGCGGTTGTACCAAGTTTTTGTCCGATCGGTTGAAACACACACACCTCCCCCTCTCCACCCCCCCTGCTGCACACATCTCCCGTCCCCCGGACACCCCCCTCCTCCCATTCCACATCCCTCCTCTCCCCCTCCCACACCACACCACCCCCCCCACATACACAGCTCCCCCTCTCCCCCACACCCCTCCCCCCCCGCTACACCTCCCCGCCAACATACACCCCCTCCCATCCTCCCCTCCACCACACACCCCACTTCCCTCCCCCCCTCCCCTCCCACACATGAAGAGGAGGGGGAGGGAGTGGGAGGTAGTACTCGGGGATGGGAGGAAATGAGCTGCACCTGCTTAGTTAGGGGTTTTGAGTGAGTGGTGAACATTGCGTTGGGTAATGGGGTGGGTTGGGGGACCAGGCCCGTGTCACTGGGACCCGACGGGTCCCACATAGGCCACTACTTGATTAAAAGTTTGTAACCTGAATATAAAAAAAGTGAGATATTTACCGTGGTTCCTTTTACAGCTGTTCCTCCTCATTGAGATTGGTGATCATGTGTAGACTTGGCATGTTCATTAGAGAATTTCCCATTCTAACTGTCTTAACAACACAGAACTGCTTCCTCACAGCTCCAGAGACCCAGGTTCTATCATGTCCTTGGTCACTATCTGTGTGGAGATTGTACCACATGACCACGTTTCCCAGTGACCACGTCGGTTTCCTTTGGGCGCTCCGGTTTCCTCCCACATCCAAAAGACGTGCTGGTTTGTAGGTGAATAAACCCCAGTTTGGGTAGGGAGTGTGTACAAAAGTGGGATAACATAGAACCATTGTGAACGGGCGATCGATGGGCGGTGTGGAATCGGTGGTCCGGAGAGCCTGTAATCATGCTTCATCTCTAAACAACACTGCCTGGGAATCAAAGGAGTTTTGCGGTGGGCTGTTCACTCTGTGAGGAGCAGAGTAGTAAATTATACTTGCCAAATTCCTAGTAGACGCCTGTCAGGAAGGTTGAGAAGTCTTTGCGCAATGTACTGAATTCCATGAAACTTTAAGAGGCGGGTAGAATGTAAACTGTGAACCAGTATATTCAACCCAAACTTGCTGGTGGCAATATTTTAATTGAATTATGTAGTACTCCATAAATTAATAATAATTATTTGTCTGTTAATGTATTATTTAAGGCTACTAATTGCACACCATTAATTTATTTAACTGCTTGCTATTATAAATTAATATGTTTTTAAGCAGACGTCAATCATGCACCACTGATTATTAAAATAAAAGTATTCAATGCAATGCATTGGCCCTGTTTCCTCCACTGGTAGTTGCAACATATGCAATATTAGTTGGCGAAGATCGACACAAAATGCTGGAGTAACTCAGCGGGACGGGCAGCTTCTCTGGACCCAAAACATCTCCCATTCCTTATCTCCAGAGATGCTGCCTGGCCCGCTGAGTTACTCCAGCATTTTGTCTATATCTTCGTTTTAAACCAGCATCTTCAGTTCCTTCCTACACAATATTGGTTGGCACCAATTTAAAGGGCCTGTCCCACTTACCGATTTTTTTGCTGACTGCCAGCATCATATCAGTTTCGCCAAAAGGTTTTGAACATTTCAAAATCCAGCGGCGCCAAAAACAATGTTGCGACACTTGAAAAAACAGCATGCATCATAGGTCACCGCTGTGTCATACCTCCTCACGTCACGTCACGCCAAAAAATGTTTGATGATCTGATACGTCAGTCAATGATGCCAGTGTAAATAGTTCGTTCTAAGCTTCCCCCCAGTCTAGTTTCAGTCAAAAATCATTGAGTCAAGCACTTGCGCATCTAAACTTTATTTTGATAAAACACAATTACAGTTCCACTACTATACCTAACCACCGTGGGTTCGATCTTCGCATCCTGATCAAGCCCTCTTTAACCTTGCACAAGCAGAGACACTCCAGAAGCTCACGCAGTCCTAAGCATCCTCCCAGAAGATCGACACGGAACCTCAGAGGCAAAAAATGTACCCCTCAGTTTCCTATTAAATCTTTTACCTTAAACCTTAAACCTTTGTCCTCTGGTTCTTGATTCCTCTACTCTGGGCAAAAGTCTATTCTGCTCATGATCTATTCTGCTCATGATCTTGTACACCTCCATTAAATCACATCATCAGCCTGCGCTCCAAGGAATAAAGTCCCAGCCTGCTCAACCTCTCCCTGTAGCTCAGGCCCTCAGGTTCTGGCAACATCCCTGTAAATCTTCTTTGGACCTTTTGCAGCTTGACAACATCTTTCCTATAACATGGTGACCAAAACTTATCTTCCAGCTGACTTTACCATCCCCCCCCCCACCTCCTCCCTCCCTGTAATATGTTTGAAGAAGTTCCAACCCAAAACATCACCTATGCATGTTCTCCAGGGATGCTGCCTAACTCACTGACTTACTCCAGCATTTTGTGTCCTTTGTTCTGAACCAGCATCTGTTATTATGGTTAGTTGCATGGAATGTATACTGGACCTGTGGGCCAAATGGGACTAGTTGGGTGGGGTATCCTGGTCAGCATGGATGAGTTGGACTGCAGGGCCTGTTTCCATGCTGTATGACTATTATTCTGTCTCTGAGACTCAGGTTCAAAATGAAACTGCTGTTTGAGGTTTCTTTGAATGGGGTAATCAGCTTTTAATCCCCACTCTATAGAATTTGTCAAAGAAGCAGTACTAGCTAACTCACTAATGCAACCCCTATTCAAGACCGCAAGGTATTACCAAGATTTAAACCCAATGGTTTTACTGTGCAGTCTAAGAGAGCCAGTGAAATCCCTGCTCTGTGCCTCTGAATTAATCAAATCGTAGATGAATAGATCAAAAAATGAAGGGGATTAATCCAATGCAAAGATATTTGAATGGAATATGCCAGACATGTTAACGTCAACTAACGGACACAACAACACAAGATAAGAAACCCAGATAGGATGAGAAAATTCACTGACCTCATCCTTCAAGGGCTATTTTGTGGTTCTTCCAGGTAATTTCTGAATAAACCATAACATAGACCCTTGAACGGGGGGGGGGCCTCAGTGGATAACGTTTAATGATCCAACAGAGTTGCAGTCAGTTACTGGGTTTGCTTATTGACTCCCTCAGTAGGGCAGCAACTGGACCCAAATCGCATGGACTATAGAACAATACAGCACAGGAATGGGCCCTTCTGCCCACCATCTGTTTTGATTGTATCAATGTCTGTTGGTGGCAAAATTAATAGGTGAGGGGTATTGAATAATGAAGGAACTGCAAACAGTTCCCTTTGTTTGCAAGAAGGAACTGCAGATGCTGGAAAATCGAAGGTACACAAAAATGCTGGAGAAACTCAGCGGGTGCAGCAGCATCTATGGAGCTGGGGAAATAGGTGACGTTTCGGGCCGAAACCTGAAGTCTGAGTTTCTCCAGCATTTTTGTGTACCTTCCCTTTGTTTGCAGTCTTCTTAAGCAGCGTCAGAGAACTCGGCCTTGAGAAAACGAAAACTAAAACAGAATATTCACGAGATCTTACCCACAAATTCCTTCCACATTGGTAGCTAAGATGAAACCATTAACATAAAAGTTGAATTTTATGTTATGAACGCCATTTTGCTTTGATGATAGGATTGTTTCAGCCAAGGGTAGACTTTTGTGTCTTCAGCACTGAGGGGAGCAAGTGTGAGCATCTATTGGTACATTCTGCTGCTGCAGCTTCTTTTGATTTCATGACGTTTGAGAGACTTTTAGATAGGTATGTGGATCAGCAGGGAATGGAGGGATATGGATCATGTGGAGGTAGAGGGAATTTGTTTATCTTGGCTCTGTGTTTGGTACAGAAATTGTGGGTTGAATGTTCTGTTATGTGCTGTGTTGTTCTATGTTCAATGACAAATTGCCAGTCTGGTTCCCAGTAGGGTGTTGGACTTCCTGTGGCTTTTTTAAACTAAAGCGAACCCCTTTGGAAAATTCCATTGTTCCATGCAGGCTGCCCCACATTCCCTCTGTGTTGCCAACAACTAAGGCACTGAAGCTGCCAACAGCCCTCTCTTCTCGGCCACTTGACAAAGGGGAATTGTGTATTACTTGACTTCAATCCACTGCTTCTGTTTCCCTTTCATAGCCAAGAGTTAAGAGTGTTTTATTGTCATATGTTTCAGATAGATCAATGCAATTCTTACTTCCAGCAGCACAACAGAATATGTAAATATAATACACTGTAAACAGTATAATAACTGAGAGAGAAGAAAAAGTTCAGTGTGTGAATATACTGTATACACATACTGATAAATACACATATATCAAGATCATATATATACACACGTACATACATACACACAAAAACCAAACAATAATAGTGCAATAATAACAATAATAGTCGATGTAGCTCAGACCTTATTTTAGGTTTCATAGCCAAATGGCTGTAGGGAAGAAACTGTTCCTGAACCTGGACATTGCAGTTTTCAGGCTCCTGTACCTTCTTCTTCCCTGCTGACTGTTGTCTGACGACCAGTGAGCCAGGGCACACAATAAATTTGGAAACATCCTTCTCCATTTGCACCACTTCTTCTTAGAAGTTTCCTGATGAATCCTGAAGCGAGCTGTGTCCATTCCTCTTGTGAAGCAGTTACTGTTCATTTCCTTTTACGTTAGTTCTCGCTACATTTGAGAGGGGAATGATGAGGTGAATGCTTTTTTTCCTCTCTATCCTTAATCGTAAAGCAGGATCTACTGTGCAAATGTAACATACCCTGAAAGTACACCTGTAATTTACCCTTTTTGAATATTGGCAGATGTTCCGCTTCCTTCCCCTTTTTTGTTTAGTGACCAAGACTCCAGTACCTCACCTATTTTCTTCTGATGGTTAATATGTTATTATGTAGTATTTCTTCCATCAGTAGTTCCCAAAAATTGTAAGCATTTCCTCTTTCATTGCAACTGAATGCTTGTAAATTTCAGGTTAGTACATCAGATAACATCAGATATATCAGATAACAAGCGGCACGGTGGTACAGCGGTAGAGTTGCTTCCTTACAGTGCCAGAGACCCAGGTTCGATCCTGACCAGGGGTGCTGTCTGTACGGACCTTGTACGTTCTCCCTGTAACCACGTGGGTTTTCTCCAGATGCTCCAGTTTCCTCCCACACTCCACTGAAGTACAGGTTTGTAGGTTAATTGGCTTCGGTAAAAATTGTAATTTATCCCTCGTGTGTAGGATAGTGCTAGCGTACGGGGTGATCGCTGGTTGGCGCGTACTCAGTGGGCGGAAAGGCCTGTTTCCACACTGTGTCTCCAAACTAAACTAAAATAAAAATTTGAGGACCCCTCATTTTGACATTACCATTCTTGAAATGCCCTGTTCACACCAAAGTATTGTACAATACTATAAAGCAAATGTTACACGTGATGGAGTCTGTGGGTACATTCAGTTCACTGGCTTTCATTTTATTGTGAAAGTAACATTGACTTGGTGTCTGAAGTGTTGAAAGTAAAGGAGATTGACAGTCTGCTATCATCACATGTCCTCTCGAAGCCATTAAATATCTGTCCGCGCAGGGCACCATTTACTGCCTGTCTCTGCACCTCTGCTTGCGCTGCCATGCAGCTGCCACATCAGTGCCCTTTGGAAGCCTACGGCTCCTGTGGTAACCTCACAAGGCTGACAGTCTTGTAAGCAGTGACTAGGTTTCAAATAACCCCTCTGTGATAAGGATTTGTTTGCTCATTGCCGTCAAAAGCTGTTATGGAGTCCGAGCTTTATAGCACAGAACCAAGCCCATCTTAACCATGCCTATCCAGTTGGCATTATGATCTGGGCCCAATTGTCTGCATATGGGTCTTAGCCCTCTGCACTTTTTGAATCCATTGATCTATCCATAATGTTGAACTCTTTGTCAATGTCTCTCAAAATCAGAAACACCTAAATAAAATGTTCAAATAGGTTGAAGTAAGTTTGTTTTAATTATTTTTAAAATAAGTTTAAATCGGCATTAAATCTACTTTATGCTGTGAAATTAGGGAGGTTTTGAGGCTATAATGGTCAAACTTAGAAACAGTAAGTGAATGGTCAATTATGACTTTCAAAATACATTTACACAGATATTTGGAGTGGAATGATTTGGAGGGATATCAGTCAAATGCAGAGAAATGGGACACGCCCAGAATGCCAACCTGGTCAGCATGAACAAGTTGGGTCAAAGGTCTTATTTCCATTCTATTAGCTCTGTGATTCTGTGAACTTACCTCACGGTGGCGCAGCGGTAGTGTTGCTGCCTTACAACAAAATGCAGCGTCGGAGACCCGGGTTCGATCCTGACTACGGGTGCTGTCTGCACGGAGTATGTACGTTCTCCGTGTGACCTGCGTGGGTTTTCTCCGAGATCTTCGGTTTCCTCCCACATTCCAAAGACCCTTCTTCAGACTGAAAGTCAGAGGAAAAGGAAATGAGCAATATAGATGGTGATATGGAATAAAATAAATAGATATGCAAAAAAGTAACGATGATGGAGGAAGCGGTCCATTGTTAGCTGTGGGCTGGGTGAAAATGAGTTATACAGACAATAAAACTCACCAGGACAACAGCTTATTGTGTCTTAAGTTTAAACCAGTGTCTGCAGTTTCTTCCTGAACATTTTGTATTGTCAGATTTTGAAACTACGTTTGTTGTGACAGGCCAGTTGAGTACAGGACATACTGATGTCATGCCAGAAGAACATAGTTTTAAAAGATGACAATACATTGGCAAACACAACTTGCCAATGGAGACACAGAAGACATGAGCATCTCGGTGCTGTGGAGATTGGCCTGACCATGGATACTGACAATGGCTCACTTATCTTGGCAATACATATGGAGGATGAGGTGAAGTCTGCATTGGTGCTACCTCCCCAGTGCTTTGCAATGCACCCTGTAGGTAGCCGTTGTCTCTGAAATGGATAGAAGGGCAGTAATCACTGTTCACCGGTAGACTGAGAGCACTGTGGTAGTTTTTAGGTCTGATTTTCAACACACTGATCCTCAAAGTCGCTTTGCATTGCTCTAGTTTAGTTTAGTTTAGTTTAGTTTAGAGATACAGTGTGGTAACAGGCCCTTTGGCCCACTGCGTCCGTGCCGACCAGCGATCCCCGCACAATAACACCATCCTACACAGTAGGGACAATTTTTACAATTTTACCAAGTCAACTAGTTGACATACCCAAACATTTTTGGAGAGTGGGAGGAAACTGGAGAAATTGGAGGAATCCCACGCAGGTCATGGGGAGAACGTAAATCTCCGTACAGACAGCACTCGTAGTTAGGATCGAACCCAGGTTCTCTGGCGCTGGAAGGCAGCAACTCTACCGCTGCGCCATCGTGCCGCCCTTGATAGCGAGAGAAATTCCACTATTGACGTTTGGCTTCACTCTTGTATCTTCAGAGTCAACTCTCAGCATCCATTTAGATGCAGCAGCCTAACCATGATGGCAATCTGAACACCAAGAGCCAATGTCAGAATTTGAATAGGCATTTGCTGCCCAGCAGGGATGCCGGTGGTTCTGTTTATGTGGAGACTCAAGGGGCTGTCCCACTTGGGCAACCTAATTGGCGAGTTTAGAAGAGTTTAGGAGAGTTTGAAAAAATGTCATGTTGAAGACCTCATTCGACTATGTAGAAGACCTCCTTCGACTATGTAGAAGACCTCCTTCGACCTCCTTCGACTATGTTGAAGACCAGCTTCGACTAGCTACAACTATCTACGATTAACTTCGGGAAAATTGGACACCGAATAGTGGAGAGTGAAGACGACCTCCTTCGATCTCCTTCGACCTCCCTTGGACCTCCCTTCGACTATGATGAAGACTATCTACGACTACCTTCAACTACCCTCGATTACCTACGATTACCTACGACTAACATGTCGACCTACTACGACCTACTTCGACTAAACCTACGAGTGAAAAAAGTATCGATTTTTTCCATGGCGACCTTTTCTTACTCGTGGGCATTTTTCAACATTTTGAAAAATTTGCCGCGATCTAGCTGAGGCCTCATGTACGCGGGGACTACTCTCAAGCATGAACGAGAGTTACAAAGACTTCCTACGACCTCGTGTCGACCATGCTGCGAGTATGCGTCGAGGGCAAACTCGCCAGAATTCGCGGATTAGGTCGCCCAAGTGGGACAGCCCCTTCAGGTTTAGAAGCAGATGTGAAATTAATCTCCAACTCACTGCAACATTTCTCTGTTTTCATACAGCTGATCAGACAAAACTTGAAATACTTGAAGTAACTTCCATACTTTACAAGAGGACAATGTTTTATTTTCCCCAAAGTTCCTTCGAATATGCTTTACTCACTATCAAAGAAAATGGGGTTGCTGATATCAAGTTATCCTTGATATGTCCTGTACAATATTAATTATGCATGCCGACAAAAGAACTCAGTCTGAAAATGTCACATGCAAGTAAGCTTGTATATGTACAAAAAGAAAATCACAAGGTTTTCAGCAACCTTTCTGCTCATCTTTTATTAATGGGAAGGGAAGATTCTGTGTCTCTGTTGCTGACAAATCCTCTGGGCAGCTTTGCAAACCTGGAATGGATTTGCCTGGTATATTGACAGAATAACAATTGAAAATATAATATCTGATCCTCATTTTCTCAGTTCAGAAAATGAGCCACCAAGCCACAGACAACCCAGTCATCCAATTCTGGTCAAGTTAGCTGAGTGTAACCCTGGTGAGATATAGCAATTGCACTTGATGCCACCTGGATTGGTGGGTGAAGGTTCAGTCTGAAGAAGGGTCCTAACCTGAAACGGCACCAAAGATGCTGCTTGACCTGTAGAGTTACTACAGCACTCTGCGTTTATCTTTGGTATCTGCATCTGCAGTTCCTTTTGTACACTAATTTGGTTTCCAGTATTGTGTTTTAGCTAGAGTTTATTTTAATGCCTTTTTATACACTTTGAGACCGTTTATATGGGCAAAACAACATGATGAAGTGTTCAGGGAGTCTGAATCATCATTGACTGCATTAATTTGCACCTATATGTAAAATGTAATGGAGATGTATTTGTATGCACCTTTTGTAATGCCAATACAGAACACACAACTGCATCTCATTTACAGCTCGGCACTGTGCTCATGGAGTGATATTAATGAAGTGCTACTGAAAATGTCAGGATATATCTAAGATAAGAACATCTTAGCAACAGCAGCAAGGTGCATTTACTCCATCTCATTGAGATTCCTCATGGAGGCTTTTGATCAGCTGAGACATACAGCTATTTCCAAACTACTTAATTAATTCAGTTGCCCCTGAACCCACATGTGTCTCAGTTACATAACATTTAGATCTCATTAAAGACCCAAGAGTATTGGGCGGGCTTTCCAGCCCAGTAATTACTGACATAGTTATTGAGTTCATTTATAGAAAATATTGTAAACTACAATTTTTAGGCAGAAAACCATTGGTGCAATGAATCATCCTGCATGGCTTATTTATGGAATGCACTATCTCTTTGGTATTGAACGAGAGGGAATAAGGCTTGAAGACCAGTTATTGTAATATCTGCAACATAGAATCTTTTTTTTCCAGGGTGGAAATGTCAAAGACTATAGAGTAATGAAAGGCCTATATAGAGTGGATGTGGAGAGGATGCTTTCAGTAGTGGGAGGGTTTCGGGCCAGAGGGCACCGTTTTGGAATAAAAGGATGTACCTTTAGAATAGTATGAGGAGGAATTTCTGCAGCCAGAGGGTGGTGAATCTGTGGAATTCATTGCCACAAATGACTTTGGAGGCCAAGTCATTTTGGGTATCCTTAAAGCAGAGAGAGATTTGATGAAGTTGGACCACTTAGTCGTTTTCCCTGTTAAACTTTTGTGTGGCATCACCTTGCCTGGTAGAGGAGGATAAAATTCCCTCCGATATTGAGCATGTCCCATGTCATTGTGTCATGTTTGTTGGTGTCGACACCTCCAAAGTTGCAATCACTTTGATCGGATCTACACATCCAACAGAAGCCACCTTCCCAACCCTCAAAGTTTCATTTTATCTTTCTGGGGCACTTTTTAGTGCTCCATACACCTTTGAATAAAATAAAGCTTTATTTCAGACACAGGTCCATATAACACATCATACAGTATAAGGAGATACAAAAAATACATTAAAAATGCATATTAGCCTATAAGATATACAACCTATTGCACCAATGCCATCTTAGCCTAGAAGTGAATCTATAGCAGCTTTTCAGAGGGCTGACTAGGGCTTCAATTATGTGGTTCTTTGACTTGTCCAGGCGACACATAAAACTAAACATCAGCTGTGTTAAGAGTGCCTCACAGGTTGGCACTCTAGTGGACACAAACAATTGACTGGCACTATGCCACCTAGGGACATGAAGCAGCAACCTCATTGCATCATTGTATGCTACCTTGAGCCTCTGCATACTCTTTTTCTTATAATTAGAACACAATTGAGCAGTATATAACGGTGTGATATAGGTTCTGAACAGGGAATACTTCACAGAGTCAGAGCACATAGAAAACTTCCTTATAAGTATGTTAGCTTGAAAATAAATTTTACAGCGCTGTCGGTAGATGTCTTTGTCATCCGTCCAGTCATCGGAAATGACATGACCTAGGTATTTAATTTTGTCACACACAGTTAGAGGACTGTCTGACAAATAAAAGGTCGGAAAAGTTGATTGCCTGTCCTCAGCGCTTCTAACTATCATTATGCGGCTTTTTTTAGCGTTATACTTTATGTCATAATCAAGGCCATACTGAGAGCACACCTTCAGCATCTGCTGCAGCCCAGCACTATATGGACAGAGCAGGACCAGGTCGTCTGCATACATAAGATGATTAACAATAGTGTTGCCCACAAGACAGACAGTTTTTAACCTATTTAACTGATTTGATAATTCATCCATATAAACATTAAATAAAATAGGAGACAAAATTCCTCCTTGCCGCACTCCGTTACTAAAACAGAATGGAACAGATACAACATTGTCCCATTTAACCTGAAACGTTTGATGGGCATACCAAAACACTAAAATTCTCACTAAAAATTTAGGGGCACCTCTATCTAGCAATTTTACAAACAATTGTTCATGATTAATTCTATCAAATGCCTTGGACGCATCAATAAAACATAGGAATACAGATGAATTCATCTTTGAAGAAAAGCATTGAAATGTTAAGCCGTGGCCTTCAATTGCTTCTCTCAACTTTTCACTGCAAATCTACACCCTCAAAGTAATTTGCAGTGACTTCTCTTCCCTGATCTCCTTGCACTAACTTCTGAATTTCACCTGTGGAATCATTTAGCAGAGAGTTAGAACATAGAGCATAGAAAAGTACAGCTCAAGAACGTCAGTTGGGCCATAATATCTGTGAAAAACACAAAACTAACCTCATCTGCCTGCCCATGATCCATACCACACCAGTCCCTGCACACGATCCATGTCACACATGGATCCATGTCACACATGCACCTGCATGTGCCTATCTAAATGTCTCTTCAATGCCACTGTTGTGCCTGTTTCCACTATCACCCCAAAGAGTGAGTGCCAGCCCCCCCTCTCTCTCTCTCTCTCTCTCTCTCTCTCTCTCCCTCTCTCTCTCTCTCTCTCCTTCTTTCCTTCTTTCTTCTTTCCTTCTTTCCTTCTTTCCTTCTTTCCTTTCAAAGACATATCTACCCTGGGAAAAAGGTTCTGACTGACCACCCTTTCTATGCCTCTCACAATTGTATATATTTCTACCAGATCTCCATTCAACCTCCAGCATTCTAGAGACAACATTCATAGGTTTACCAACCTCTCCTCAAAGCCAATACCCTGTAATCCAGGCAGAATACTGGTAAACCTTTTCTTGGACCCTTTCCAAAGCCTCCACATTCTTCTTGTTATGGGGCGACCAGAACTGCATGCAATACTCCCAATCTTCAACTTCACTACAGGACACTTTCAGAAGTGGTTCTCAAAGGCTGCATGGAAAACCATCAGGTTCTCGACCTCCCTTTTCTCCAGAGATGCTGTCTGACCTGCTGAGTTACCCCAGCTTTTTGTGTCTATCATCAAGTGTGATACCTGCTTAAACAAATCCATATGCCAACATCCATTTTATAGAGGTGTAAAATGTCAGCATCAAGCAGAATTGTGCCTGTTTGTTAGCAACGTTAGTAATTTAGATGACAATCTAATTAACATTATTAGTATAATTTAGCATCATGCCGTGATAACCCAACTATTAGCAAGGGAAATTGCTCACTTTTGATAGCTTAAATCAAATTTGATAGCTCAAACTTGAAGCACATACACAGTGAGTGATGCATGCTTCACTGGTATTTAGTATCTCTTCAGTTTTGCAAACTCCTCGATGCACTGGCCTCAATCACTACTGCAGCGGTTGTTCATGGTTCTTCACTTGTTTCAGCTACAGTATCAGTTTATGTGCCGGTCATTATATTCTTTGACATTTGTTCTTTCTCCACTTGTTGCATTAAAAAAAAACACCTTGCTCTCCTGTTTCCTCACATTTTCTAAGATTGATTTTGGTGTAATTGAATGAAATGCACAACTTCAGTGAATTCTTGCAGCGCTGTTCTATATTGATCTTATAATTCACCGGTAAACTTGCCCTCGTAAATTTATACATCTCAACGGAAAGGCTTTTTTGCGTTGGCAATAGCAAGAAAATTGTGAAAGCACAAGTACTATCCTTCAATCATTCGCCTCCATGACACATTCAGTCCTAGTGGAATAGGCTTGACAAGCTTCTCCCCATCACAATAAGAGGAGTTGCTTCATCAATTTTTTCAAACTTCTGCAGCGTCACAGCCTATTTCTGGGAGGATCGCTTGAACATTTTTGACTTTTGTTTGACAATTCCATCCTTTTGTTTTGAGAGCTTGGGGTAGCAGTAGAACAATGCCCAAAGCCATCATGCAAACTGTTAGGTTTTCAAGTAACTTCACAACAACAGTATGGAAGTTGGGAGGTCATGTTGCTGTTGTATAAAACGTTGGTGAGGCTGCATTTAGACAATTGTGTTCAATTTTGGGCACCATATTATTGGAAAGATGCTATCAAGCAGGAAAGATGTACAGAGAAGATTTACGAGGAATTTGCCAGGACTTGAGGGTATGAGGTATAGGGAGAGGTTGAGCAAGCTAGAACTCTATTCCTTAGAGCACAGGAGGATAAGGGGTGATCTTATAGAAGTGCACAAAATCATGAGAGGAATAGATCGGGTAGGCGCACAGAGTCTTTTGCCCAGAGTAGGAGAATCGAGAACCAGAGGACATCGGTTTAAGGTGAGGGGGGGGAAAGATTTAATAGGAACCTGAGGGGTAACTTTTTCATGCAAAGGGTGGTAGGTGTATGAAACGAGCTGCTGGAGGAGGTAGTTGAGGCAGGTGCAATCTCAACATTTAAGAAACATTAAACAAGTACATGGATAGGACAGGTTTAGAAGAATATAGGCCAAATTCAGGCAGGTCATAGAGTGAAACAGTGTGGAAACAGGCCCTTCTGCCCAATGCGCCCACACCTTCCAGCAATGCAGTTACACTAGTCCCACTTGCCTTAGCATGGTCCATCTCCCTCCAAACCTGTCCTATCCATGTACCTGTCTAACTGTTTCTTAAACAATGGGATAGTCCCAGCCTCAACTACCTCTTCTGGCACTTGTTCCATACACCCACCTACATACACCATTATGTAAAAATGTTACCCCTCGGATTCCTATTAAATCTTTTCCCCTTCACCTTCAACCTATGTCCTCTGGTCCTCAATTTGCCCTACTCTGGGCAAAAGACACTGTGTATCTACCCGATCTATTCCTCTCATGAATTTGTACACCTCTATAAGCACTCCCCTCATCCTCCTGCACTCCATTGAGACCCAGCCTACTCAATTTCTCCCTGTAGCTCACACCTTATAGTCCTGGCAACATCCTCATAAAAATGTTCTGAACCCTTTCAAGCTTGACAATATATTCTTATAACATGGTGCCTAGAACTAAACACAATACTCTAAATGTGGTCTCACCAACATCTTTTTCTCCCAACTTATATACACGATACTTTGACTGATGAAGGCCAAAGTGCCAAAAGCCTTTTAGACCACCTTATCTACCTGTGACTCGACCTTCAAGAACCATGCACCTGCGCTCCTAGATCCCTCTGCTCTATAACACTCCCCAGAGGCCTACCATTTACTGTGTAGGCCCTGCCCTTGTTCGACGCCCCAAAAAGCAACACCTCACACGTTTCTGTATTAAATTCCATCAACCATTCCTCTGCCCACCTGGCTAATCGATCCAGACCCTGCTGTAATCTTTCACAACCATCTTCACTATCTGCAAAACCACTAACTTTCATCAGCAAACTTGCTAATCTTGCCCTGTATGTTCTCATCCAAATTGGAAAACAGTAAAGGGCCCAGCACCGAACCCCAAGGCACACCACTAGTCACAGGCCTCCAGTCTGAGAGTCAACCTTCCACCATCATCCTCTGCTTCCTTCCATGGAGCCAATTTGCTATCCATTCAGCTATCTCTCTTTGGATTCCATGCGATCTAACCTTCCACAGCAGGTCAAACTAGTGTAGATGGGACACGTTGGCCAGTGTGGACAAGTTGGGTCGAAGGACTTGTTTCCACGCTGTATGACTATTACACAAGCATCTCCCATGATATTCATCGAAGCAAAGTAAAAGGTGCTTTAAACAATCATATCCACCTCCGCTACCACCGTGCATCAGTACTTTTTGGTACAATAAATCTACGAAGGTTTGTTACAAAGGAAAATTGAATTTTACTGAAGTAAGACAAAAGTAACTACATAGTATTCAGGAAAGCAACCATGCTATATTTGCTTTCACATAGATACTCCAAAAGTGTCTGGAAGAATTATCTAAACAAATATATTGATGTGATCTTACTGTCTACGGCATAGTATTTATTTAAGGAATTAGATTGTGGATTTTTAGTTGATACAAGGAATTGCAGTTGCTGGTTAATACGCAAAAGGACACAAAGTGCTGGAGCAGGTCAGGCAGATCCTGCTTTGTCCTTTCATGGATTTTTTTATGGTTTAAGAAGAAAGGAGCTGATAATTTGAGGAATGGCTCTTATCTGGGCTACTGGTCAGCTGTTGAAGAACAAAAAGTCTGTAGATGCTGGAAGACCCTGATTGGAAGTGGAAAATACTGGGGATAGAGAAAAGGGTAACATTGCAGGTTGAGGTCAACTAATAAAGTGTTAGAGGAACTTAATGGGTCATTCAGCATCAGTGGAAGGAATGGACAATCATAGAACCATCTTCTGGTCTGTCCAAAGGAAGTGTCTAGGCCCAAAATCTTGACTGACTATTCCCTCCACAGATGCTGTCTGGCCCTTTGAGTTTCTCCAGCATTTAGTTCTTCTGCCCCAGATTCCCGCTCCTGCAGTCTCTTGTGACTCCAGGTTGATGATTCTTCCCAAGAACTGGAAAATTGAGAAAACAAATATGTTGCAGAGAACGTAATGGGTAGGGAGAACAAAGGGAATGTCTGTGACAGGGTAGTATCCCAAGGTTGTCCAAGCGATGGGAAATAAATAAATATATTATTGTCTACTGAGGGGGGGGGGAAGAGTAAGTGTAGGCATGATGGCAGCTGGAAGAGATTGCAACAGCATGGTACAACAAATTCAAAGTCAAAGCCAAATTTGTACCCAAAGGTGCAGTGAAATGAATTTGCCAGCAGCGAAACACTTGTAAAGAACACACAATCCACAAAAGATGTAACACAAACATCCACCACATCATTCTTCACTGTGGTGGAAGGCAACAAAGTTCAGCCAGTCTTCCTCATTTGTTCACCCATGGTCGGGGCCATGAACCCTCCGTAGTCACCGATGATGATCCAAACTCCGCCGTCAGGACGGTTGAACACACTCCGCGGCTTGGAGTGCCCAAATAGGTACTTTCCTACTGGAGACCGCGGCTTCAGTATGTTATAGGCCGCAGGCCGGCGGTCGAGCTCTTCTCCTGGCGATCCCCGGCAAGGGATCCCAGGCTCTGGATGGTAAGTCCACATCCTGCCCGCAGCTAGAAGCTCCTCAGACCACAGCCCCATGATGTCAAAGTCACCAGGCCAGTGATCGGAGCACTCCTTTCTGGCGATCCCCGGCAAGGGTTCTCCCACTGCGATAGAAAATGTCCACCCTATGCCCTCTGCTGTATCACTGGTACCGACTCCGGGAAAGGCTGCTCCAATCCATGCTGTTAGGCCGTGAGGGAAGCGACATCGAAAAAGTCGCCTCTCCTTCGAGGAGGTGACCAAAAGCAGTTCCCCCCTTTCCCCCCACATTTAGACAGGTACATGGATAGGATAGCTTTAGAGGTATATGGGCCAAACGCAGGCAGGTGGGACTATCATTAATGGGACGTGTTGGTCGGGGTAAGCAGGTTGGGCCGAAGTGCCTGTTTCCATGTTGCATAGCAACTCTATGATTCTCTGATGAGATTGATTTAAAAAAAAATTAAATGACAATCAGTCTTTTGACTCTATCATATTGACATATTGCTTTATTTGATTGGTGGTGTTCTGAATGGGTAAAACTACTCCCATCTCTAAAACGGCTTTATTTTGCTGCTGTATCATGTTACATACACCTTATAACATTATATAATTGTCACATTTCATAAATATTTTTATTTGAGTTTTATAATTCAATAAAGATCATGAAGATGGAATGAAATGTCAACTGTTTCAATGGTAACGGATATTTTTTTTAATTTATCTTTATTTTAGCTGATGGATGTACTGACTGGTCCGTGGATTACAAGAAGTATCGAGTCCTTATGGGAGAACCAGTTCGAGTGAAGTGTGCATTATTTTATGGATACATCAGGGCCAACTACACCTTAGCTCAGAGTTCAGGACTCAGCTTGATGTGGTACAAAAGTAACGGTCATGGGGACTTTGAAGAGCCGATACCATTTGATGGAATTCGAATGAGCAAAGAGGAGGACTCCATATGGTTTCGTCCAACAGAACTACAAGACGGTGGACTGTTTTCCTGTGTATTGAGGTATGATAAATTGTTTCTTAAAAACCCTCTGAGAAATTGTATGCAGAGAAAAACATTACTTTCCTATTTGTTCATGTTCTGCAGATGATAATGCATTAAATTAAAATGTGAAACTCTACTCTAAAATATACATGCAGCAAATCTATTACAAGCATCCGAGGTGTTGATGCGTCATCTTTGATCATTGGAAGTTCTTTCCAACATGTTTTGAGGATGAGAGAATTGCCCCTTTGGGAAGAACTTGTCCACCTAGTTTGCCGTATCTCATAGCACGTCTAGGATTAAAAATGCTGATGAATGGCAGTTAATATTTTGTGAGATGTGCTCTGACTTTACAGCCTTTTAAAAATATTTTAATGAAAAAAGTTCCGTTCATCGTCCTATCAATTGCAGTTGTTTTCGAGGGTGGTCACTGAGGAGTTTCAAGGGGCAAAAACATTGTGCAAATATGACTGTGAGTGTTGGCTCAATTGTCTGTCAAAGAATTGGCTATGTCCCCCAGATAGACTGCTGTGATTTTTGCTTCAGTATTTTCCTCTAAGTCTGTACTGCTACCTGTTTGGTATTTACTGCTTGTAACCACAGCAAGGAAATGCAATGTAATTAAGAGCATGGGAGCATTGTGGTTAAATGACTGGATTAACAACACAGCCTGCATCATTGATCCAGAGAAACAAGTTTGAATCCCACAATTACAGGTGAGGAATTTGAATTTAAGTAATTTTATTTAGCGAATGCAAAGTCCTTTAGCCAAGCAGTTGCCTCTTGATTTGCTGTATGAAGGGTGACAAGTCCTCCTTTGAGTCTTTGTTGAGGGCATGCTTCAATGATGTGTTGCATTGTTTGCTGCTCTCCACAAGCACACCGTGGGGTTGGACTGCTGCCCCATTTGTGAAGGCTGGCCAAGCAGGGGCCATGTCCAGTCCTGAATCTATTCAGCATCGTCCACTGCTTCCTTGGGAGATTAGTGCCAGGGATCGGTAGGGTGGGGTCTGACACCAGATGTTTATTTGGGATGTCCTTGGACTCCCATTCCTTTTTCCAAGCTGATTGGATGGTGAAATCAGCTGGTGGTGGGTTCTTCCAAATTGGTCGTCTAGATGGAAGTCGAGCAGTGGGTGGGTTGAAGATGTCCATATGATGTTTTGTAGTTTTGTAGGAGGGCAGCGCTTTCTCCATCCAGGCATGGGACGTAGAGGGGACGGTAGCCTGTTTGGAATTGTTTTCAATTGGGCGGCTTTATAGATGGCGACCTGGCAGAAACGGTTGTATCGGCTTCATCTACAAGGGCTGGCTGTGCGCAGTGTGGGGGGATGGTGAACAACACTCTGAGGAGAGTTTCACTTCACCTGTGCTTTCTTCCAGATGTTCCTTTGTCCTGTCAAATTCCAGAGATAGGTCTTTCTGGGGACTGCTTCAGTTTGGACGGGGAGGTGTTAGGTTCCTTGTGGATGTGTATGAGTGAGGGGCACTGTTGACCGTTTTTTGTGTGGGAAATCTTTCAGGATGAGGGTCTGTGCAGGGTAATGGGTTCCATTCAAAGAGCACAAGTCAGGAGAGTAGTCCTTGTTCCACCTGGCAGAGTGGAATGTTCCTCTTTGTTTTGGGTCGTGTATGAGAGCAAGGTCATTTATGGATGCCCAGTCTGAAAGTGCCTCCCCCATCATGATCGGCTGCTGGGTAACCCCAGTCAGGGCGGTGGCTGTTAAAGTCTCCCACATAGATGGCAGGGTGGGGTAGGGTGGGTAGGACTTGCAGATCCCAGTTGGCACTTGGTGGCTTGTACACACTGACAATGTGGAAACCACCAATAGTTATGGTATCCGAGAAACTTGCTATGGTCAGGTGACTTGCTTCAGCTATCTTGGAGCGCACATAGGTAGCACGTCCATGTTTGGCATGGGGAGCGTAGCAAAGAAGGTCAAAGCCATTGATGGTGTAACGACCCGCTTCCTCAGTGCCAACGTGAGTCTCTTGGAGACAGATGATGTCAATGGAGTGTTGGTGGGCAAGGACTTTGATGAGGCGTCGCTTGGCTGCAGAGAGGCCTTCAACATTCAGTTGTAGTATTTGGAGAGCAGGTCCAACTGCTAGGTGCTCTTGAGGCTGGTCGTTATTGCTGCTTTCGGCTTTGGGATAATGACTAGGATTCTTTGACTTGGCTCTCAGGCGTCGTCTTGTAGAATTTAGTCTGCTGGAAGGATCATTGGCTTTCCCAGGCAAGCCTGGGTACTGAAGGGGGGTGCGACGAGAACGCTGATCCATTGTCTCCCATTTAAGTAATTGAATACAATCTATGAATATTTAAAAAAACAAAGGATATTCTGAGTTATTGTAAGCATTTAGTTACTCCGTGGTCCTGTAAATCTGGTTTGCTGGATATTCTTCAGAGAAGAAAATCTGCTACCCATACCTTGTCTGCCCTTCATTGGACTCCAGACCCACCAATGTGTTTGTTTCTTAATTGCTCCTTAGTTTAGGAACATCTAAGGGAAGCCAATGAATACATTGTCAGTGACATCTTCTTTGTACAATAAAGGGGCAAAATGTTCACTGAGCAGATGTTTTCGACCATAATATCTATTTATCTGTCTAAAATGCTGCGAGATATAATTGCAATTTTTCAAGTAATAAAAGTGGGCGGCACAGTGGCGCAGAGGTAAAGTTGCTGCCTTACAGCGCCAGAGACCCAGGTTCGATCCTGACTACAGGTGCTGTCTGTGCAGAGTTTGTACATTCTCCCTGTGATCGCCTAGGTTTTCACTGGGTGCTCCGGTTTCCTTCCACATTCTAAAGACATGCAGGTTTGTAGGTTAATTGGCTTCAGTAAATTTATCCCTAGTGTGTTGGATAGAACTAGTGTATGGGTGATTGCTTGTCGGCGCAGATTCGGTGGACCGAAGAGTCTGTTTCCATACTGTATCTCGAAACTAAACTAAAAATATTCACTGGCATGTATCCCTTCTACATTTCAGTTTAGTTTAGTTTATTTTAGGTATTTTGTCATTTATACTGAGATACAGTGAAAAGCTTTTGTTGTGTGCTATCCAGTCAGCAGAAAGACAGCACATGATTACAGGAGTAATAATATCACAGGAGTATTTAGCTGAAGATACCCTGTTTATGCAGAGTTCCATTTTCTGTTCCAGTGATGGATAACTTGTGGTAGTTAACCATGATACGTTCTGGGCTGCAGGCCCAAGTGAAAAAGTTTATGGTTTATCCCTTAAAAGCTAAGTCAGATTCCTGCATAGCAAAAAGCCAGCATTGATGGTGAGGTGACCCCCAAATTTCACTGTCTTGGATTGGTTCATGTGATGGTAAATGTCTGATGAGGCGCTTCGCTTTGCTGCTGAAAGGCCTTCAACATCAGTTGTAGTTGCTGTAAAGGTCCAACTGCTAGGTAAGCCATTGTATTTTGGCTTTGGATCTATGAAGGATTCTTTCATGGCTCTCAATTGCAATATCCTTGTTTAGTCTGCTGGAAGGATCATTGCTATCCCAGGCAAGCCTGGGTACTGAAGGGGGGTGCATCGAGAACTGATCCATTACATCCCATTTTACACAATGGAAGGCAATCTACTATATTTAAAAAACCAAAGGCTCAGTACTGAGTTACCCCAGCATTTAGTTACTCCGTGGTATGTTAATGATCTGGATGAGGGAATTGAAGGCAATATCTCCACGATTTCGGATGACACTAAGCTGGGGGGCATGTGTTTGTTTGTAAGGAGGATGTTTAGGAGACTGCAAGGTGACTTGGATAGGCTTTGGGTGAGTGGGCAAATGTTTGGCAGATGCAGTTTAATGTGGATAAATGTGAGGTTATCCATTTTGGTGGCAAAAAAAGGGAAAGCAGATTATTATCTAAATGGTGGCCGATTGGGAAAAGGGGGAGTTGCTGCGAGACGGGTGCTGTCTGTCAGAGGTACATTCTCCAGTCATTGCCTAGGTCAGGCATGCAGTTTGCCTTCCACATTCTAAAGAAAGCGGTTTGGCATAATTGGCTTCATAGCAAGAGGATTTGAGTATAGGAGCAGGGAGTGTTCTACTGCAGTTGCTTATAGGGTCTTGGTGAGACCGACACCTGGAGTATTGTTTGCATACTTGGTCTCCAAATCTGAGGAAGGACATATTCACTGGCATGTATCCCTTCTACAGTGCAGAGAAGGTTCACCAGTTTGATTCCTGGGATGTCAGTCATTGTCTTATGAAGAAAAGCTTTGGATGTGCTATCCTTGGTTTATACTCTCTAGAATTTAGTAGATTGAGAGGGGATCTTATAGAAACGTACAAAACTCTTAAGGGGTTGGACAGGCTAGATGCAGGAATATTGTTCCCGATGTTAGGGAAGTCCAGGACACGTGGTCACAGCTTAAGGATAAGGGGGAAATCCTTTTAAACCGAGATGAGTTTAACTTTTTAAAACACAGAGAGTGGTGAATCTCTGGAACTCTCTGCCACAGAGGGTAGTTGACCCCAAATTTCACTGGCTATATTTAAGAGGGTGTTAGAAATGGCCCTTGAATTTCTTGAAGGGAACATCGATTGCTGTAAATTATAAGCCATATTATTAATTTGGATCTATGAAGAATCAGATTCATGAAGCCAATTGCAATATCCTTGTTTATTATTGATATTTTATCACGATAACATCAACAAATATACATTACATTATTTTAAGAAATCTAAAATGGAAGGGTCAATAAAACTGGGCAACTGGCTATTTTAGCATTAACATCCCTTCTACCATTCAAAGGAAATGTGTATGTTTTTTTTTTGTGGTAGGATTGAACACTAGTCATAAAATTGTTACAAAGTTTATATTTGTTATATATTGCTTTTGTTTCAATTCTATCAAATGTAGAATTACCCAATTAACAGGCAACGCATTTCTTTAGCTACATTAACTAAGTGAAAATATGGTCATAAGGGTTAGGGGCAGAATTCGGTCATTCAGCCCATCAGTCTACTCCGCTATTCAATCAAGGCTGATCTATCCCCATTCTCCTGCCTTATCCCCTAACCCTTGACACCCATACTAATCAAGAATCTATCTAACTCTGCCTTAAAAATATCCATTGACAGCCTCTACAGCCTTCTGTGCCATGGGAGGAACTTAACAAAGTGAAAATGTTATATTCGGACAAGTTTTGTCTTAAGCAGGATACCTAATCCATCAACAGCGATATAGTCTAAAAAATAGGAAGTTCTCTCTGCTTCATGTACTAAATATTCAGAGCAATTAATCATGGATTAATTAGGGAAACAACATTAATCCTGCTTACATTTATTTTCCACAATTGAAGCAATTATATTTATAATATGTTATATTCATTAGTAATCTCTACTACGTTCCTTGCAATAAAACACCTTTCAATTTTTGTTGACACATAAAATATATACCAAATTTGGGTCATAAAGCTATAGAGCGTGGAGAAAAGTCCTTCAGCCCAATTTATCCAAGTTTGCATTTTGGGCTAGTCCCATTTGCTTGCATCTGGCATAAATCCCTCTAAACTCTTCCAATGTATATATGTTTCCAAACATATTTTAAACCCCCTAATCTAAAAATCCAATTCTATAGCTTCCTCAGAGGTCATGTAATAATGATACAACCATACACCTCTGACATACTAATTATACACCTCACGGGTCCCTAAAACACCATTGGCTGCTATAAACGAAAGAAAACAAATATTGAATGTAAATTAAATGCGCTTACACTCGACCCCATGACTGTCTCTTGGACCTTGCTCAGAAGGCAGCGCTAGGGTTAAATGTTAGCAAAATAAGCTAAGAATTGCATAAAACTGAAGGATCGCCACCAACAACTGCAGATGTAAACAATTAGCTTTCAGGAAGACGGAAAATATCCTGAAAAAGCACGCGCCACATGCAATGCCATCTGCGGCAGCTCAGGCAATTTTTATGTGCGCTCTGATAATTTTGTCTGGATTAAAGGAGGTGCTGGACCATCCATTGCCGGTAAATTGGTGGTGGGCCTGTACATGCAGAGGGATTTGTTTTCCAGACTGCCAAAATCTGATGTTTGCCTCCTTTTTCCTGACCAAAACATCTGCAGTTAATGCCAACAAGGATTTGCCACCCTGCCTTAACCCTCACCCTAATGGGAACATGCTGCCCCTGTACTCTTGCTATCTCGTTTATGAAAGCCTCCCACTAGCCAGCCATCCCCATACCTGGAGACCAACTCATCTTATTGAGCAGTGCACGTTCCCACCTAATGCATCCAAAATCAACCTTGCCCCAATTTATGACCTTTACCTGTATGAAGTGAGCGGCCAAACTTAATGTATTATGGTGTTATAAGGGTGGTTTGCTGCTGCTTTATGGGATGACAATTTGTAGCAAGAAATATAGATGAAGATGGAGGACAAGATTGTCCTCTCTGCAAAGTCCTTTACAGTCAGTGAAACACCCAACAGGGATGCCTGCAGTAATAACTGAAGAATAGTTAATACTGGTTGATGGCTGGTATCCTTGGAGCTATATGTTTGAGATTTTAGTTTAGGTTGGTTGAGGTACAGTGAAAAGCTTTTGTTGTGTGCTAATCAGTCAGCAGCAAGACAATACATGATTATAATCGAGCCATTCACAGTGTTCAGATTGATAGATAGTCTGAGGATCTCCAAATGAGGTGGATAATAGTTCAGGACTGCTCCCCAGTTGTGGTGGGATGGTTCAGTTGTCTGATAACAGCTTAAACGTTCCATACAAAAAGAGAAAAAGAGGAATGTTGAAAATTAGAAGCAGAATAACTTCCATATTTCAGATTGTTTTCCTTCAGGGAAAAATTGAGCAAATTTCTATTGTAACTTAACAGCAGTTTTGCTGCCTTTTGTTCACATATTGACAACTGAAATGGCATTTATTATTTTACTGCAACATTCCAAACTGTGATTCCTCTGTGATGCTAACTCGTTCTCCATGTTTTTCCCTTTGCACAAAGTGGCAACTTTTAACTAATGGGCCTATCCCACTTAGGCGATTTTTCAGCGGACTGCCGGAGACTGTCAAGTTGCCGGCAGTCGCCTGATAAACCGGGAACTGGAATGGCGATTGTCAGAGCAGAACACACACAAACACATCGCAAAGGCGGGGGCCTGGGCAAGCGGGGGAGCGCTGTCTAAAAAATTCCTAAGGTGCAAAGCCAAGGTGATGCAGACACCCCTGTGTGCACCCCACCCCGCGCCCCTATCAAAACCTGCAAGCCAGCCAGGAAACCCGTTTGACCGGATTGCTTAATTACCTGACCCATTTAAATCTGATACCCGTTTAAATCTTTCCTATTCACCAGTTAGTTCAAATGGTAATTGTATCCACATCAGACAGCTTTATAAGGTCAAAACACAATTGGTGACACATCGTGTTAATATGTTATTAGAGACATCTAATAAGAGCTTAGCAGTGACACCCCCACTGTTTTGCGGAAAGCGGAGATTTTAATTGTTTTTTTAAAACCAAATTTCAGAATCCGGGTAACAAAACTGGGGGGAATTGTCCCCCACCTTTCAAAACATAGGGGGGGGAGGGGGGGGTGCGCCCCGCATCCCCGGCAGGATTTCCGCCCATGCAGACACACACACACCTCGATGAACAGGAAGGTTGGCACTGTAATTAAGACAGCTAAAGCAAAGTGTACGGTAAGTCCTTTAAAAGGGGGGGGGGGGGGGGGGGGGGGGGGGGGAGGAGGGGGGAGAAAGAGGGAGAAGGAGTAGTAGCGACAACTTTTAAGAAGCCAGAGATACACGGCTGCGAATTTCGGCAGACATTTAACATTACCAGTCGGTTCCTTGGTTCTGATAACTACTGCTTACCTTTTTTTCCCTCCAATGAGCCAATGAAATTCACCGGTCAGCACCGGTCGGTTCCAACCTACGAGAAACTTTGACCTCCTGGCAACCCACTAGGGCCGCCTTGCGACCCACCTACGGCTCGAGAATTTGCGATGCTCTCCACGGTGACTTCATTCTAATTGCCGCTAATTTTTCAACATGTTGAACATTTCTTGGCGACCATAATGAAGCCGCAACTAGTTCCCAAAATGTGGAAACTCCTAACGACCATGAAGGCGACTCCCCGGCAACCACCCGCGAACATGTGGCGACTACAAAGTCTCCTGCAGTCGCCTAAAAAGTGGGACAGGCCTATTAATGTTATATTAAGAATTGCAAAATAAAAAGTGAAATGCTGACGATTCTGAAACAATTACAGAAGCAGAGTAATAATGGGAGGTAGAATACAATAGGCATCTAGTGCTATAATGTGACTGACCAAAGTTGAATAAGCACCTCCAAGCATTCAGCCTATTATTTGTGAATAGACAAAGGCAGCCATGTGGCTTTCTGTTCTGTCACTCTTGATCGAGTCAACATCTGAATTGATTTTTAACTGTGAGTGAACTCTGTCCAGGCGTTAACACGTTTAACATGAATCTTATAATCGTGCTTCACTGCTGATCTATTTTCTCCTTAATGATGGCATTGATTTATCCTGTAGATCAGGTATAAACACACCTGGGTTGTTTGAACAATGTACTTCAACAGCAAACACAGATAGGTGCAACCTGCAACATCACAAGCTGGTTACAATTCCATTGCTGCTGTTAGATTATCTCATGAACTTTTCAATCTATATTGATAATCCCACGTGGGCCCAAAATCCATAGAAAGAAACACAGAAGGTACACAAAAATGCTGGAGAAGCTCAGCGGGTGCAGCAGCATCTATGGAGCGAAGGAAATAGGCAACGTTTCGGCCGAAACCCTTCATCAGACTGCTAAAGAAACACAGATCTTTGCTTTACTGGTGTATATTTTTGAAAAGTGAGGAGTGTGTTTATCTGAAGAATTTGCATTTTCATGATTAGTCCACGTGGATATATTTCTGAGACTTTTCACCTCCAAGCACATCACCACATCCATTTAGATCTTCATGCATTTGCTATATTTAAGAGGGAGTTAGATGTGGCCATTGAGGCTAAAGGGATCAGGGGGTGGTGATTGGCAGTCACCGAGGTACGTTGTTGAGTAGAGTGACAGCCGCCGGAAAGAAGCTGTTCCTCGACCTGCTGGTTCGGCAACGGAGAGACCTGTAGCGCCTCCCGGATGGTAGGAGGGTAAACAGTCCATGGTTGGGGTGAGAGCAGTCCTTGGCGATGCTGAGCGCCCTCCGCAGACAGCGCTTGCTTTGGACAGACTCAATGGAGGGGAGCGTGGAACCGGTGATGCGTTGGGCAATTTTCACCACCCTTTGCAATGCCTTCCGGTCGGAGACAGAGCAGTTGCCATACCATACTGTGATGCAGTTGGTAAGGATGCTCTCGATGGTGCAGCGGTAGACGTTCACCAGGATCTGAGGAGACAGATGGACCTTCTTCAGTCTCCTCAGGAAGAAGAGACGCTGATGAGCCTTCTTGATCAGAGTAGATGTATTGTGGGTCCAAGAGAGGTCATCGGAGATGTTGACTCCCAGGAACCTGAAGCTAGAAACACGTTCCACCTCCGCCCCGTTAATGTGGATGGGGGTGTGCGTGCCGCCTCTGGACTTCCTGAAGTCTACAATGAGCTCCTTGGTCTTCTTGGAGTTAAGGGCCAGGTTGTTGTCAGCGCACCATGCTGCTAAGTGCTGGACCTCCTCCCTGTAGGCCAGCTCATCGTTGTTGCTGATGAGGCCAATCACCGTTGTATCATCTGCATACTTGATGATCCAGTCTATTTGATAGAATTTGTGGTAAAAGCATTACAGTATTCATGACGAAAACTTTTATTATAAAATCAAAGTCTGCATCACTTTCAGTGACTTTGCGCAGTTCAGAATGACTTTGATGTTTTATAATCTGAATCAAAGTTAAACGGCTAAGATTCTTCTTGCAAAGTAGGAGACAGAACAACCATTCATTAGACTCAGCAGTCACTTGGCACTATGCGCTCAAGCATTCTCCTTTGAATTGTAGAAAATTAAACTTGATCCATTTATGAATAGTTATGTAAGGGCCCATCAATTGCACTTAAAAGCAAGAAATGCCATTAAATGGACTGGAGGGCTTTCTGCTATTCAAAAGAAATAAAAGATGGGTCAATGAGCAAGTTTTATTCTCTTTGCAGCGAGCTTCTGTGCATTTCTTTTTTAAACGTGTTCATCTAATTTCTGATTCATGTCAGCAAAGAAAATAGAAGGACCTTGTAGATTACAAAAATCCCACCTTGGTTTGGCAGGGTAAAAAACAATGGAGTTATGTTTCAAAAGAACCAAGATGACTTTTATTTTAGGTTAAACCTTTTCACATTACAGCTTTTCATAATAATCAACCTGAGATATATTTTCATGTTCATAAGTGATAGGAGCAAAATTAGTCCATTCAGCCCATCAAGTCAACACCACCATTCAATCATGGCTTATCTACCTTTCCTGCTTAACCCAGAACCCGAGATGCTCAGGTTTATAGGTTAATTGGCTTCTTTAAATAGCTCCCAGTGTGTAAGATGCAAAACCAGGATAAAAAATAGAACTAGTGTACTGGTGATTGTTGGTCAGCATGGACACAGAGGGTCGAAAGGCCTATTTCCAGGCTGTATCTCTAAATGAAATCAAAACTAAATTAAAGGTGGATGCAACAATTTGCTAAAGAAAAGTGGTGGAAGAACTCAGTGGGTCAGGCAGCAGCTGTGGAGGGAATTGATAGGTGATGTTTTGGGTCATGACCCTTCTTCACTCAGACCTGAACATCACCTGCCCCTTTCCCTCCACAAAGGCTGCCTGACCCACTGAGTTCCTCCAGCACTTTGCTTTTTGCTCAAGGTTCCAGCACCTGCAGTCTCATGTGTCTCAAAGAAGTAGGTAATACATTTGTATTCATTAATTGTTCGGGAACAAAGGCTAATTTTCTACCCTTGGTCTGAGAACTTGTTCATTATGGGTGAATCAAAGGTATGTAAAAATGAAACTTGAAACAACAGTACTGAGTATGAAACAGCTTGTTGTGATCAACAGAGTGAAGCTGAAGTCAAGAGAATGAGTATTGCATAAATAATGTGATGGGTGATTAAAAAGTATATTCAAAAGGGTGACATTGGTAAATATATTTATCTACATTGATACAATTATGATGCAAGATGGTGTAGAAACTAAAAACGTGTTGAGGAACTGGTGTACAGGGTGGATGGAAAAATGTTATGACATATTTAAAGCCTAATTCATCAAAGTCAAGGGAATATTATTTTGTAGATGGGAACAAGTAATGCACACAATATTAGACATAATCTGGAAGCTTCGATCACTGTTTGTTGTGTTATTAAAACATCTACAACATTTAAAAAACACTTGGACAGATACAAGACATGAGACATAGGGGGCTACTGTAAATGTGGGTAAATGTGACCAGCTTAAATTGGGTATATTAGTCAGCATGGATGAGTTGGGCCAAAGGGCCTGTTTCCGTGCTGTATGACTCTATAACTCTTTTTAAATTGTCAATATAATAAGATCGTAAGATCGTAAGTGATGAGAGCAGAATTAGGCCATTCGGCCCATCGTCTACTCCGTCTTCAATCATGGCTGATCTATCTCTCCCTCCGAACCCCATTCTCCTACCTTCTCCCCATAGCCTCTGACAGCCATACTAATCATGTATTAGCTTTCTGCTGACTGGATAGCATGCAACAAGAGCTTTTCACTGTACCTCGGTACACGTGACAATAAGCCAAACTGAACTGAACTGAACTGAGAGGGAATGGTTGACGTTTCAGGTCGAGTCCCTTGTTATAGGCTCCCCACTAAATTAAAGTTGAACTTTGTGATGATTTGATAAAATATAATGAGATTTACTTTAAAGATACAGCGTGGAAACAGGCACTTTGGCCCACCTAGTCCACGCCGACCAGTGATCACCCCGTACACTAGCACTATCTTACAAATTAGAGACAATTTACATACTGAAGCCAATTAATCTACAAAACTATACATGATTACAATTGAGCCATCCACAGTGCACAGATACATGATAAAGAGAATAATGTTTAGTGCAAGGTAAAGTCCAGTAAATTCCAATTAAAGATCATTTGAGGATCTTCAATAAGGTAGATATGGGCTTAGGCCCGCTCTTTAGTTGTTGGTAGGATGGTTTGGTTGCCTGAAAAAAAACAGCTGGGAAGAAACTGTGAATCTGGAGGTGTGCATTTTCACACTTCTACACCTCGTGCCTGGTGGGAGAGGGAAAAGACGGAATGGCCGGAGTGCGACTCAGCCTTGATTGGCTGGTGGCTTTGCCGAGGCTGCGTGAAGGGGAGATGGAGTCAATGCAAGGGAGGTTGGTTTGTCTGATGGCCTGGGCTGCATCTACAATTCTCTGAAATGTCTTGTGGTCTTGAATGTCAGTACAGAGGCTCAGTGGATATTTGCTCTCGTGGGTGCATGTATGATTAAAGCACCCGACCGATGGATCAATATATATACAAACATGTTTCTTGACTTCCTCTGAATTGTTATCGACTGATTGATCAATTCTCAGTCTCGTAATAAATGTTGTCTTATTTTGAGACAAAATATTAAATCCAGCAAATTCAGACCTATCTTATTGGAGAACTGTTCCAAGATCTTACAATTATCAGAAATATCTACACAAGAATTACAGAGGAAAGCAGTATGTGTAGGAAGGAACCGCAAATGCTGGTTTAAACCAAAGATAGACACAAAGTGCTGGAGTGACTCAGTGGGTCAGACAACATCTCTGGAGAAAACGAATAGGTGATGTTTTAGGTCGAGACCCATTTTCACTCATGGGAAGGGGAAACGAGAGATATAGACGGTGATATAGGGAGATATAGAACAAATGAATGATAGATATTAAAAAAATAATCATGATAAAGGAACCAGGCCATTGTTAGATGAGGGCTGGGTGGAAACGAGTACAGACGATGAGACTCAACAAGACGACTTTGAAGCAAGTATGACTTGGGTGGGGGAGGAATGGAGAGAGAGAGAGAGAGAGAGAGGATACAAAGGTTACTTGAAGTTAGAGAAATCATAATTCATACCGCTGGATTGTAAGCTGCCCAAACGAAATATGAGGGCCTGTTGATCCAATTTATGTTTGGCCTCATTGTTACAATGGAGGAGCCCCAGGACCGAAAAGTCAGTGTGAGAATGGGAAGGGGAATTAAAGTGTTTGGCAACCGGGAGATCAGATAGGTCCAGGTGGACTGAGCGAAGGTGTTCGGTGAAATGATCATATAAAGGTGTATGAAATCATGAGGGGAATAGATAAGGTGAATGCACAGTTGCTTACCCAGGGTATGGGAATTAAGATCCAGAGGACATAGTTTTAATGAGACAGAAGCAAGATTTAATAGGAACCTGAGGGGCAACTCAGAGGGTGAAGGTATATGGAATGAGCTGCCAGAAGAAGTTGATGAGGCCGGTACTATAATTGAGACAATGAGCCAATTTTAACTTGGGCATTAAAGAGCACATTACAGTATAATATGGAAAGGAAAGGATAAAGATGATAACCAATTGGTAAGGAAAGAGAATGCTTTGCCCAGAGAACTTGAAAATGATCATCGATCAAAACTAATTATCAGTGGAATCAAAGCTGAAATTTAAAAAAATAATTTTTAATCATGCGTCAATAATGGTGAGTTGTTTAAATTCATTAAAGTAGGTTGTATTAAGAAACATTTTTTAAAAGAAACAATGTCCTGTTTAAAGATATTTACAATGAATGGCTGAATCTTGAACAAGTAATCTGACTGGTTATGCTGCGAGAAGATTTCCAATGTTTTGAAAAGGGACCTGTCCAGTGCTCATCTCCCTAAAAAAAGATAACCTTGATAAGTGATGTAGAGTTGATATAGTAAGCGAATTACAGTTGGATCAATATTACCACACACCTTCACAAGAGCAGCGACCAAAAGGCCATCAGTGGCTATCACCTTGAACTCCAAACTGAAGAGTTATATTGGCATGGTCTGGCAATGTAACACGAGTATTGCATTTTACAGAATATAATTCAGGGCGGCAAGAAACAAAGAAGCAATCTGGCTGTTGTTTTTATACGCTAGAAAAGGCATTTGTTTCTGGTTAGAAGCTGATCGCTAAATTGTTGTGTTGTTTAAAGATCTGTAAACATGTTATGGATCTTATTTGCCACATTTATCTTAATTCTCATACACTGATCAAAGCCTTTAAAGCAGATTTCTTTTGGGAAGGGTGTGAATCAGAGGATTAATTTTCCTCAATTTTGCTTGATACTGTGATGGTTTCTCTGCTTAGCATCATCAGTTCATCAGTAATGAAGCTCTGGCCTTTTATCCTAAAGATAAATGAATCAAATTCAAACCAGCATTTGCAAATGATATGTGGACCCTTAATCTCCATTATTCTAGGTGTAGACCCCAATATTAAGAAAAACACTAATGAACAATTGATTTTGAATAACTTGTGCCCGTCTAACACCGCATGGGATTCCATCAAGACGTTCACTAATTAAGAGGGTAATAATAACAAGAATCATATATGCAAATTATGTAAGAGGTTAACCCAATTACAGATATCTTGCAAACAGCAATAATTTGATTGTGCATACACATCGAGAGAATTAGCACATGAACATTCAATACATGAACAGAATTTCTGTCACTTACTAAAGGTGTTGAACTATTTATTTTAAATAATGTGAAAGTTCTTGCTAGGAGAATTAAAGGGCATTTTCAAAGGCATCTGTGAGCCTCTGCACACAGAATGATACCAGGGCCCTGACATTCTTAATAGCAGAGTCTGACTTTATGGTGATATCATTTGCATAACAATTGCATATAAGTGGGAGGCAAACTGAAGAAACTTGCATTTGGATGAAATTTCACAGTGACAATTTGAAGTGATTGCAAAGGAAAAAAACTGTTATGACGTTTGCAGAAAAAGTTAGATTTTCTTCATTCCCAGCACGTTGATGCCATTGAAATGTGCAGGAAGAAACCGCAGCTGCTGGTTTAAACCAAAGGTAGACACAAAAAGCTGGAGTCACTCAGCGAGTCAACAGCATCTCTGGGGAAAAGGAATAGGTTTATTTTCCTATGCCTTTTCCTTATGTATTCCCTTTCTCCAGAGATCCTGTCTGACCCACTGAGTTACTCCAGCTTTTTGTGTCTAACATTGATGGAATCAGTCGGTCAGTTCCTGGAATGAATTGGTTGTTTGACCCGGATCAGCTAAAAAGGTGAGATCCATATTTCAACGACTCATCTGCCTATGAGAAAAGTAGTTCTTATGTAGCTCAGTTTTAAATTACCTACCCCCCCTCCCTTACCTTGAAAGTGTGCCCCTTTGCTTGAGATTTTCCTAATGGACATGTCACATTGACCTGTGACAAGACTGCTTTGGATCTCATATGTTTCACGGAGATCTCTTCTAACATTTTTAACCTTGAGAGCATTGACTTACACTTCTTCACTTGTCATCTAACAAACTTGCTGTCAGAGGAGTTGACACGCTGAGTCTCAGCTGCATCCACACTATCCATCCTTAGGTAGAGACATCTTATCTGCAAACACTATTTAGTTTGCCGTACTTCCTGGCAATGAAGACGCTATTTCTTACCCAAAAATAAGGCACAAAACTTTACCGGCAATGAAGACGCACCTGCGTCGAAGATGCACCCCCATTTTGAGCAGCAGAATTTTGAAAAAAGGCTGGTGGGACATAGAATTTCTCACGCTCAAAACAAGATAATAAATAAATAAAAATAAAGAAAGTAACCATTCAATTTGCCCAAGGCTTCCAGATCTCCTCCATTCTGAATGACTGAATGGGTGGGGGTTGGAGGGTGATGGCAGGTGGAGAGATGGTGGAAAAAATGGGAGCACACCGGGACAAGTTGAATCAGTTGTGATCTTATTGAATGGCAATACTAGTTCAGGGGACCTATTGAGGTTACAAGGGACCTATTGACGTTACCGTCTGAACACCTCTCTCCTGCCGCTCGCCGGCCTCACTCATGTCAGCCGCTTCCTGCAAATCCTTAAATTCCGACTGCCGCCTGGAGCAGGACATGGCCTCACTTTCTGCACTGGGTGACACTGCATGGCATTCACTGACCGGTCCGTGTCTTTCAAGTGCAAAGATCATAGAGCGGAGCGGGTCAGCGGGCGATGGATAACAGGACAGCAGGCGGTGGAGCTTACTCCTGTGTCAGAGGTTTTCTCAGTTATGTTAAGACGGTCAAAAAAAAAAAATCATTAATTTGTCTATAATTTCCTTATTACATAATATAATGTCTCATGTCTCAATCCTTAAACCTGAACATACTATTTATTTTTCATTTTACATTGTTATTGAAGTCTTTGAATTTTAATTATTCATGTCAAACTACCCTCATATTCTGGTTTCCATGTCCTAATCTTTGGCTTGGTACAGGTGCACAACCTTTTATCCGGTGTTCCGGAAACCGAAAAACTCCGAAAACCGGCCATTTTTTCCAGATGTCGTCTGCGCACCAAAGCTCGCGTTTGGCGCCAAAATTGACCCGAAACGACCCACGGTCAACCCAGGTCTGTACTACTGTAGCGGCTGCCTCCTCCCCGGAGACCGGGAGACGCTTAAACATCTGTAAATCATTGCTTAAATGTTAGTCAGCTAGTTTGGAGGGCTTTTATGTGAAGGGGGGGTGAAGGGGTAAACTTTAATTCTTTGTCCCCTACCTGGTCGGAGAGGCGGGGAGCGGTCAATGCCTTACCGGGTCGCCGTGCAGTAAGCTCCGCGGCGCTGTGGCCGGTGGGGCTGCGGGCGGCGCCGGTTGTGGCTCCGACCCCGGCAACTCTACCCCTGGCTGCGAGGCGCTCCAAATCCAGCGCGGCCCGCGGCCGGACGCCCCAGCTCCGCGAATGTCGGGAGTCGGCGGCGTCGCAGCGCTGGGATACCAGCGGGGAGCGGGCAATGCCTTACCGGGTCGCCGTGCGGCAAGCTCCGGAGCGCTGTGGCCGCCGACCCAACGTTCGCGGAGCGTCGCTGGATTTGGAGCCGCGCAGCCAGGGGTAGAGTTGCCGGGGTCGAAGCTCCAACCGGCGCCGCCCGCGGCCGGACGGAGCCCCCAGCTCCGCGAGGTTGGGAGTCGCCGACCAGGTAGGGGACTAAGAATTAAAGTTTCCCCCTTCACCCCTACTCCACCACCACCACCACATAAAATCCCTCCAAACTAACTGACTAACATTTATGCAATGATTCTCCCGGTCTCCGAGGAGGAGGCAGCTGCTCCAGACTTTTCAAGCCGCCCGCGCTACCTACCTAATCTACGCTAAAAATCTTCCATTCGGAAATCCGAAAATGTCCGAAATCCGACAAGTGTCTGGTCCCAAGGCTTTCGGATAAAAGGTTGTGCACCTGTACTATCTGTACTTTGCAGAATTCTGAAATTTATAGTCTTCAAGCTGACTGCTTCCTTGGTGATGCTATAAACCTTTCCTTTGGACTGAATACTAACGTTAACTCCTTGATAGCCATGGCTGGACCTTTTTTTCCCTTTTGGATCTTTGTGCTTTGAAGACTTGTAAACTGTGTCTTCATTCATCAAATGTTAGCCTTGCTTGTTTACTGTCATATCTTTGAACAATGTTTTCCAATTTACTATTCACATTTTGTATCTCATGTCTTCATAGTTTGCTTTAGAATCACTGCTAATTTCTATCTAAAATCATTTTGTATTGTAATCATTAACATACTAATCTGAAAAATCATCTCTTCAACATTGCATGAATTCATCCTTTGCACTATTACCTTCAATTTGATTCACTCAGTCCACATATAAATAAGTCCCTCATGATAGCAGTATTAGCCCTGTTATATGGAACTCCAATTTCCCGATTTATACTGTAGCCTCATTATTATACTGGTAACAATGTTCTCAGCACCTTAGGACTACTCAAATTGCTTTGCCTTCCTTATTTTCCAAACCAAAGTTCTGATTCTACTTTAGTTTAGAGATATAACATAGAACCCTGCCCTTCGGCCCACCAAGACCATGTCGACCATCAATCATCCATTCACACGAGTTCTGTTATCCCACTTTCATATCCACTCCCTACACGCTTGCGACAATTTACTGAGGGAGATTTATCCTCCAAAGCCGCACTTCTTTGGGATGGAAGCTTCCGGAGGAAACCCATGGTCACAGGGAGAGACGTACAAACTCCACCCAGATAGCAACTTCGGTCAGGATCAAACCTGAGTTTCTGGCATTGTGAGGCAGCAGCTCGGCCAGCTATGTCATTGTACCGCACTTCCTGCATTGCATTCTGACTCATATTTGCTTTTATCTCATTCTCATAGCTCACCTCATCTTCCATTTTGGTATGAATCATACAGATTTATTTAGGGGTGTTCATCATTGTCACATCAAGTGTACAAATGCTGTATGCATTATGTTAAAGCTTGTTCAATTTTATATTTATTCCACTTTCACTGTTGTGATGCTAATTGGAGCGACACTCTGATGCACTTTCTGTTCCCAGCAGTTGGATTATCATACATCTAACAATGTCTTTACACAAATGCTACATGAGTGTTTCCAACATTCTTTTTTTGACTTTCAGATTTCCAGCATTTGAAATTTTTTTTGATTCCTTGATTATTATAACTAATTTTGCTGTTCTACCCGACAATTTGGTCTCTTTTCTAAAACTTTCTAAATTTCCCGGACCAGAACCCACCTCCTCTGCCAATTCGCTTAAAGTCTTGTCTCGAAGGGAAATTTCTCACAATCTCACCACATCAATTGAAACCTATTTCTCCCACACCACATTTAACACAGCCCAGTGGCACCAAGTGGTGCCAGAGATCTGGGTTAGATTCTGACTATGAGCGCTGGCTATATGGTGTTTACACATTCTCCCTGTGATCGCATTGGTTTTCTCCAAGTGTTTCGGTTTCCTCACACATCCCAAAGATGTGCAGGTTTGTAGGTGTAAGTGGTCAGCATAGATTTGGTGGGCCAAAGGGCCTGTTTCCATGCTGTATCTCTAGACTAAACTAAACTCCAAAAAACCCAAAATACTCCTGTGCTTGGAAGCTTCTGGAGATTAAATATGACATCAAGGCTGCAAATGATCTAATTTAGTCTTAGTTCCAAGTGAGGCAGATGGAGTAAGGGATTGGCAAGGGAGTATGTGAAGGAATCCAAGAAAAACTGATGAAGTTCCTTTCATCTATATCTGCACACCAGTCAAGTGGCCTGACTGTTTAGGCACTGAAGAGATTTAAAAAATGGCACTAAGGCAGAGCTGTATGTTGGAGACACAAGGAACTGCAAATGCTGGTTTACAAAATAAAATAACAAACTCAGTGGGTCAGGCAGCATCTCTGGAGGACATGGATTGATGATATTTCAGGGTGTGATCCTTCTTCAGACGGGTCCTGACATGAAACCTTCCCATATCCTCCAGCGATGTTGCCTGACCTACTGAGTTATTCCACAATTTTGTGTATGTTTTTAAGAGTAGTATGTTGTCAACAAATGTGTTGATAATAATGTCTTTGGATTCTGAGGTCTAACAATTTGGGGATGAAGGCAGGTTAAACGTAGATTTGTGTTGATAACCAGAAGTAATGATGCAGGGGCAGGAAGATAAGGTATTGCAGGTGAATTTCTGATTAACACTGGGCAAATTACATAGACATAGGTACTGTATGATAATGGGAAAGCATTGGAGATGAGTGAACTCATCAAGGGCTGCAGATAGCTGCAGAAGATGAGCAAATATGGTTTATCACTATCACCACCACCTTGGCTGTTATTTCTGTCTTTGGGAAGAGACAAATTAGATGAATAAATTTAATTGGAAGATTCAATGGTGAAGTTACAGAAAAATATAACCATGGACCAGGAAGGTAAAACCATGTTGAAGGACAATGGAAAAGAAGGGAGTGTTGACAACGGCAAATTAGTTTGCAAGGACATTAGGAATAAACCCATTCCGTCTCTCCAGTAATGCTGCCTGTCCCGCAGAGTTACTCCAGCATTTTTGTGTCTATCTTCGATTTAAACCAGCATCTGCAATTCCTTCCCACACGTATAGAGTTAAATAATGGGCCCATTGGCCCAATTTGTCCTTGCCAACCAAGTGGCCTCCCCGAACTAGGGAAGAAAGCAGGAGAATGGGGTTAAGAAGGAAAGATAGATCAGTCATGATTGAATGGCGGAATAGACGATGGCTTAATTCTGCTCCTATGACCTATGAACTAGAACTGGCCCCAGTTACCTGTGTTTAACCCACTGTGCTTAAAACCATTTCTATCCATGTACTTGTCCAAATATCTTTAAAACATTGGAATTGTAGCTACCTCTATCTCTTCCTCTGGCAGCTCAATCCATCACCCTCTTTGTTCCTTTCATTTACAATGACCTATTTAAAGAAAGAGAAAGTTTTTTATTCGAAGAACAGAGCATTAGAAAACTGTTGGCAAAAGGACGAGGGAGGGAAACCTTCATATTAGACTCTTGGAGACTGGGGTCAAAGAAGCAAGATGACAGATTGGAGAAAATGATTTGAGAATAGGGCAGGAGGGGTGATTCAGTGAATTTTGAGCAGGTGAATTGAGAAAAAGAAAGCAAATCAATTACACAATTGAGCAGACAGTCTCACTCTTACCAGCAAATAAATCCATGAGCTGCTCCCACAAGATGAGGATAGAGAGGGTCAGAGCAAGCTTCCGGGAGATAATAAAAAAAGATAAAGGTTCTCTTTGTATTCTATTTAATTCAACAGTTAAAATGATTGTTCTCCATAACTGTATCCAATCATTTTAAAGCGCGTGAGCAACCAGGATGAGAGAAAGGTAATGGTTTAAGAAGGGTCCTGACCCGTAACGTCACACATCCATTTTCTCTAGAAATGCTGCCTGACCCGCTGAGTTACTCCAGCACTTTGTGTCTATCTGTCGGAATAATTTACACAAAAAGTGCGTGGCTATCAAGCTGTAGCTACTATATTCACAATAACTTGTCAGACCAGGAGAATAGTTGAGCAAGAGACTGTTCTGCAGATTCAAAGCATGAAGTAGTTTTATATCATTTTTGATAGCATAAATCAAGATTAGTCACGTACGCTTATTTACAGGGTTAACTATTGTGATCCTGCATTTAGTATCTTTTTACTGAAAACAGGCTTCTTTATCTATGTAGGATAGTTGAGGTGTCTAGGTGTACCCTAGAGATCTCAAGCAGTATCTTGCATTTAGCAGACTTGTTTTCTTGACTCGATGCTGGGCCATGAGCACCAGGCATGTTTAGCCTAGCTCTGAAGGGTATATTCACTGGAGTAAAGTGTAGGAAGGAACTGCAGATCCTGTTTTCACTGAAAATAGACACAAAATAACTCAGCGGGACAGGCAGCATCTCTGGAGAGAAGGAATGGGTAGCATTTCGGGTCGAGACCCTTCTTCTGAAGAGATGCTGCCTGTCCCCGCTGTGTTACTCCAGCATTTTGTCAGATTATCGATCTTCACTGGAGTAAAGTTTTGATTCCCACAGAATGAAGTGCTGCGCATGTTGCCAGACAAAATGGAAAAACAGCTCAGTTCTTCCCACAATTCCCACACATCTATGGTTTTAATCTCTCTGTGTGGGAAGGAACTGCAGGTGCTGGTTTAAACCGAAGATAGACACAAAATGCTGGAGTAACTCAGCGGGGCAGGCAGCATCTCTGGAGAGAAGGAATGGGTGATGTTTTGGGTCAAGACCATTCTTCAGACTAATTAGGAATAAACTAACTGAAAGAAACTACCTGACTAGTCTGAGAAGGGTCTCGTCCCGAAACGTCACCCATTCCTTCTCTCCAGAGATGCTGCCAGCCCCACTGAGTTGCTCCAGCTTTTTGTGTCTATCTTTGTTTTAATTTCTCTCATGAGCTCCAAATTTGGCAGTAAGGAAGGGGTTGATTAGATTCAGGCTACATTGGGACACATTGCGCACTACCCAGCTCCTCTTCCCACTGTCGTATCTGTGGTCACTCTGACATTTGATTGTAGTGACAGCTACCCGATCTGCCGTTATCTGACCACTAATTTGTTCCTGACTGACAAGTTGCAATACACAGGTGCACAAGTCGACAAAAGATTTGACATCCACGTTGCCATTCACCGACTGTTATGTACAGAACTGTCAGCTAAAAATCTGCACTCTCCAACTGGGTAACTTTTATGGTAAATGGAGGACTAACAGTCGGACAGCAGGGATTTTGAAAGTGCAGCTGTAAATGAAAAGGAGGAAGGTGTTATTCCCTGGGCAAAGAGAAGAAAGGAAATAAATCCCAGGCAAAAATGGAAGTTAAAGAAAATTGAACATCAAGGCAGAAAACTACAGTAATGGATAACTTGGCAAGGGGCAGCATGGTAGTGCAGCGGTAGAGTTGCTGCCTTGCTGCCAGTTTTGATCCGGACTATGGGTGCTTGTCTCTATGGAGTTTGTACATTCTCCCCATGACCTGCGTGGATTTTCTCCAGGAGCTCCAGTTTCCTCCCACACTCAAAAGATCTGCAGGTTTGTAGGTTAATAGGCTTGGTATAATTGTAACTTGTCCCGAATGTGTGTAGGATAGTGTTACTGCATGGAGATCACTGGTCGCCGACGACTCAGTAGACCGTAGAGCCTGTTTCCACACTGTATCTCTAAACTAAACTGAACTAAACGTGTGGAAAAGCAGCACAAATGTGCACTTCTGTTTCATGGTTGGGTGAAATAGATATCATGACTTGCAAGGGAATGGCCCTCGTTCAAACAACCATAGTATGCTTCCCCAGTATGGCCAAACAACTTATTTTAACTAAAGTGGGTGAAAGACCATGAAGGTAATGGTCTGAAGGGAATGGGCTGAAGGGAATGTGCATGATCACTGCCAGAATTGGTCAAAGGACTGCAAGGAGCACAATGTGTTGCTGCTGATATGCATTCTGCACACACAGAATTCCTTGGATAATTCTAGATAAAAGCACCATTATATTTTGTGATGGCATTGCATTTATTCTGATTGAATTTGACATTTATGCTTTAAATCACCTTCACCACTGAGTCATAGCTCCTTACACTGCAAGGAGTATTTTCACTGAGCATATTAGTAGGATGTCGAAATGATGATGGACTAGTTTCATTACTCGATAGCATCGTACTGTAAAGCAAAGGAACTGTACTGTCGAAGCAATTAGTCAGCAATTAGAACATAGAATCTAGGACAGTGTAGCACAGGAGCAGGCCCTTCTGCCCACAATGTCCCTGCTAAACGTGATGCCTAGTTAAGCTAATCTCCTCTGCCTGAACTTGATCCATTCCCTGCATATCAATGTACCTTTCTAAAAACCTCTGAAAGTTTAAACCAATGTTTTAAACAAAATAACACATTTAGTACCAGTGACACGACTATTAGCCTTGTATTAATAGTCAATGGCTCCTGAAGCAGTAAAAAATAATTTATCTTGTAGAACTCTTAGTTCTTGCAAGGGATTCCAGTTCTTTTCCCCACTAACGTCCCTCATAAAGCCATCAGGTCGTATTATCATTTAAAGACTCAAGACAGCACGAGATTCAAAGCCTTTAAATAAACATCTTAAATCAAAAGTAGATTTTAATGCATCTGTCATGATTTTTGTATTGCCTTTGCGCAGCTTGCCTTCTCCCTTAGGTATCTGCCAGCATCTACCAACTACTTGGCAGTGCATGGATCTAAAATGAGTGGCAATTATTTCTCTGAGAGTTGTAAACCTTCATGCTCTGAATTCAAAGCCATTCATCCAAGCTTAAATCTCAGACGTAAAAAAGGTTTTTGTACCAATTGGATTTTGGGGCCTTTGTGTTCGAAGCCAAGACAGTGTAAGTGGATGAGCGCTTTTTGTTCCCCAACAGTGTAATTACACTGCCTTTGGTTTTCCCTTTGCAACTACCTATTATCATCCAGAAAGCACAAGAAAATCAGGATTCCAACAAAATAATTTGCGTAGGAAGGAACTGCAGATGATGGTTTAAACCGAAGATAGACACAAAATGCTGGAGTAACTCAGCAGGACAGGCAGCATCTCTGGAGAGAGGGAATGGGTGAAGCTTCGGGTCGAGACCCTTCTTGAGAAATAAATTCATTTGGTCAATATTGTGATTGTAACAAGATCCCAATGGTCAGCCTGCTTTAGTGAAAGTGTGTGTTGCTTGTCTTTATGTGGAGGTTGGTTTGAAGAAGGACTTAACTGATTGCAGTGAGTGAAGAGGCAAAGCAGTCTTATGAAATCAATTCCAGTCAGTTTGATGGTTTTGGGTCTGTACTCGCTGGAATTTAGAAGGATGAGAGGGTCTCTCATTGTAACCTCCCGAATAATTAAAGGTCTAGATAAAATTATGTTGAATGGTTCCAGTGGTGGGAGAGTCTAGGACCAGAGGCCACAGCCTCAGAATAAAAGGAAGTACCTTTAGAATGGAGATGAGAGGAATTTCTTTAGCCAGGGAGTAGTGTATCTGTGGAATTTATTGCCACAGACAGCTGTGGAAGCTGTCATTGTGTATTCTTAAAGCAGAGATTATTAGGTACTTGATCTGTAAGATTACGGGAGAAGGCAGGAGAATGGGATTGAGCGGGAAAAGTTGATCCAAATGTTGTGTCTATCTTCGGTGTAAACCAGCATCTGCAGTGCCTTTCATACACATCTGCAGTTCCTTGTTTATCACTTTATTACATTTATCTTCCTACTTGAGAGCATCGAGAAATCTGTAATGTTGATTTATCATGCACTCTTGGCAGGAAGCTTTTCCTCCAACAGAAGGCAGGTCAGAGATGTGGTACCAGAGTCTTACTGTCCTGACTCCTGACCTTTCCCCCTTTCAGCTTGGTTCTCGGCTGGGTACACAGGACCAGCACATTACCAGGCTAATATTTTATTTAGCAATGGCTTTTGACCAACCATGGGTTCAAAGGTTTCAATCAAGCACTTGGGGGGAAGAAAAGGAACAAGTGGCACTGTAGCAAAAGGCACAGGTGGGGTGCATGTGGTGGGAATTGACGCAGGTGAGAACTGCTCTCGAAAATAAGTTAATGGATCACTTTGCCACGAGCAACCGTGACATGGGACCATGTGGAACTGTATTTTGCAGCTGCTTCTGACTACTCCGTGCTGTGAGCTGCCGTTTCAGAGCTAATATCACAAAGGGCAGTAATTGCTCGAACTAATTTGAGCTATAAACCTGTCACTCCAACATCCATTTGAGATATTAACATTTTTCTCTACATTCGCTCCAGATAAGGTTTCTACAATAAATCTTTGGGGGGGAAATAAGCACAGTGCTCACTGTTTTTAATATCCTCCACTGCATTATCCATGGGGCAAGATTTCCATGGAGTTTCATTCATGATATTTCTCCGAATCTCATGCTGATCGTCTGACAGAGAGATGCCTAGAGAATGTGCTTAAATGGGATTTAACAACTTGCCTTGCAGCCAATAGTTAAAGCCAACTCATCACTTGGCACCAGGACAATGTGCAAGTGAATATGTGGACATTGTGTTCCAGCCAAGCTTTGCTTTACAGGACTTCGGATGAAGTAAGAAGACTAAACCTTGACATGTTAATGGCCAGGAATGTGCTTTTCTAATGGCGAGTTTGTGCTGGTGACCACCTCCAGGTAAAATTACACCCTGTGGAAAATTGGCTCAGGCACTTCCGTGTGAAATTAACCTAGGCACAATGGAGGGAAGACACTTACCAGGTCAGGCAGCATCTGTGGAAGATATGGATAGGTGGCGTTTCAGGTCTGGACCCTTCTTCAGACTGGGGGGGGGGGGGGGGGAAAGAAAGCTTGAAGAGAGGATTACCGGGCAAAGTGTGATAGGTGAGGAGAGTATTCAGGGAGTATACAGAAGTTATGGGGAGAATGTAAGAGAATGGTGTTGAGAGGGAAAGATAGAGCAGCCATGGTTGAATGGTGGAGTAGACTCGATGGGCTGAATGATCTAATTCTGCTCCTTTGACATGAACATATCCACTTATTCAGGAAGGTATATGTTCCGCGTGATGCAGGTGGGGAGGATATTGAATTATTCCATTATTTTGTCTCGTACCTTCTGATTTGAGGAAGGCTATTCTTGCTATTGAGGGAGTGCCGCGTAGGTTCACGAGGTTAATTCCCAGGATGACGTTCATATGATGAAAGAATGTGGTGACTGGGCTTGTATTCACTTGAATTTAGAAGGATGAGAGGGAATCTTATAGAAACATATAAAATTATTAAGGGATTGGATACGCTAGATGCAGGATACATGTTCCCGATGTTGGGGGAGTCCAGAACAGTTTAAGAATAAGGGGTAGGCCATTTAGAACTGAGATGAGGAAAAACTTGTTCACACAGATAGTTGTGAATTTGTGGAATTTTTTGTCTCAGAAGGCAGTGTAGGCCGATTCACTGGATGCATTCAAAAGAGAGTTAGATAAAGCTCTTAGGGCTAGCGGAATCAAGGGATATGGGGCGAAGGCAGGAACAGAGCAGTGGTTCAAGTTCAAGTTCAAGTGAATTTATTGTCATGTGTTCCTGTATAGGACCATTAAATTTCTTGCTTTGCTTCAGCACACAGAACATAGTAGGCATTTACTACAAAACAGATATGTGTGTCCTTATACCATAATATAAATATATACACACATGAATAAATAAACTGATAAAGTGCAAATAACAGAAAATGGGTTATTAATAATCAGAGTTTTGTCCGAGCCAGGTTTAATAGCCTGATGACTGTGGGGAAGTAGCTATTCCTGAACCTGGTTGTTGCAGTCTTCAGGCTCCTGTACCTTCTACCTGAAGGTAGCAGGGAGATGAGTGTGTGGCCAGGATGATGTGGGTCTTTGATGATACTGCCAGCCTTTTTGAGGCAGCGACTGCGATAAATCCCCTCGATGGAAGGAAGGTCAGAGCCGATGATGGACTGGGCAGTGATTACTACTTTTTGTAGTCTCTTCCTCTCCAGGGCGCTCAAATTGCCGAACCAAGCCACGATGCAACCGGTCAGCATGCTCTCTACTGTGCACCTGTAGAAGTTAGAGAGAGTCTTCCTTGACAAACCGACTCTCCGTAATTTTCTCAGGAAGTAGAGGCGCTGATGAGCTTTTTTGATAATTGCGTTAGTGTTCTCGGACCAGGAAAGATCTTCAGAGATGTGCATGCCCAGGAATTTGAAGTTCTTGATCCTTTCAACCATCGACTCGTTGATATAAATGGGGCTGTGGGTCCCCCTCCTACTCCTTCCAATCTTCTCCATAAAGACTTGGTCTATTGCTAGAAATTGTAATTTATTTACCTATCTGTAACAGACTTACAGCATATAATACAATAATGTTAAAGTTCTGATCTTGAGAATATCACATTTTTGAATTTTCAAGGCAGTCTGGGTGTTTATTACTATTTCCGTCACAACGGTCAAGGAAGACTCTCTCTAACTTCTACTGGTGCACATTAGAGAGCATGCTGACCGGTTGCATCGTGGCTTGGTTCGGCAATTTGAGCGCCCTGGAGAGGAAAAGACTACAAAAAGTAGTAAACATCATCGGCTCTGACCTTCCTTCCATCGAGGGGATTTATCGCAGTCGCTGCCTCAAAAAGGCTGGTAGTATTATCAAAGACCCACACCATCCTGGCCACACACTCATCTCCCTGCTACCTTCAGGTAGAAGGCACAGGAGCCTGAAGACTGCAACAACCTGGTTCAGGAATAGCTACTTCCCCACAGCCATCAGGCTATTAAACCTGGCTTGGACAAAACTCTGATTATTAATAACCCATTTCTGTTATTTGCACTTTATCAGTTTATTTATTCATGTGTGTATATATTTATGTCATGGTATATGGACACACTTATCTGTTTTGTAGTAAATGCCTACTATGTTCTGTGTGCTGAAGCAAAGCAAGAATTTCATTGTCCTATACAGGGACACATGACAATAAACTCACTTGAACTTGAACGACATTGGATATCATAATCAGTAACATCATCATACTCCTCAGATTGTAACCATTAAGCAACTCTGTACACCTTGTTTTTCCTCAACTTTTCAATTTTGGCTTTGTAAACTACAAGTTTTTGCTCTTCAAACCACGCATGACATGCCTTTCTGCCCATTACTTTCCCATTAAGAATGTCCTGTAGATTCCATTTCTTAAGAAAATGATTTTTTTTTTAAAATAACCTAAGTATCCAAATAACAAACTAATCCCATTCACACAAGAATTCGCAATATAACATGATCTTTAAATCTCACTGTCATTAATTTATTTGCCAGATGGAAGGAATGTTTAATTCCCACAAATTAATCTAGAAACATCCACTCAATATAATTTACTTTTTTTTTTGTTGCACAATACATGGGACTAAAACTGATAATTAGTATAAAAATATTGACTATGGATAGACAATAACACAAAATATAGACGCTTTAGATGCTCTTATGACATGATTGTCCAAAAAAAAGAGCATTTAAATCATCTTGCGAGTGGGTTTTTCTGGAACGCGATCGATTGGAACATTGTATTTGCGGTAAATTTGAACTCCATATCTGCAGGAAAAACACTGCTGGTTCATATGGGGCCCAAATCACATTTTTGCAACATAAAATTCGATTAAAACCATCCCAGGAAGCAAGATTATATGTAAAATACATGACTTACCCTTTGTTTTGTCCCGTTCTTGCGATCCTTCACGTTGTAGGCGTAAGAAGTCACTTTTTATTTTAATCTAATTATTAAATTGTCTCGCGATTAAAAAAAAAAACGGGAAAGAATGGCCGATCGATTTTTCTTCAGCAGCTAGCAGCCCAAGGAAATCTACCTCCTACAGGCAGTAGAAAACTGGATTTTAATCCTTCCCCCCCCCCCCCCCCTCAAAGGCGCCAAAGTCGCGCACACGGCCAGTGGCAGAACTGCAGCGCTGCTGAAAGTAAGTTTTGTAACATCGCTAATGTATGTATTTATGTATTTTCATTTCTGGCCATCTGCCTAATGAAACACCCTCCTTACTTCCATCACCCTATTACCTGCCAGGCTCAGTGTTATCAACGCACTGCATAATCTGAACAGCAACACTGCTCATGTTGATGAAGGGTGTCAGTAAGGGTGGACGTGAGGTGGGATGATGGTCCGGGCATGTTTCTACAGAAGGGAGTCGAGTTCCTATGGGCCACGTTTCCTCTCTTGTAGAAGTGACACACTGCTGTCTCCCTGCTGAATATGTGCAGCATCCCTTCTCTGTCTGAAATGGCCCCTAATCCAAAATGCTGTCCGTCCCTCTATAGATGCTGCCTGACCCTTGTTCCTTCCTGTCCCTCAATAGCCATTGCTCCCCCACTGCTCCCACTAAAGAGTACCATCTGTTTTTGTAAGGCATCTCTTTCGCGTCTGACTATCAGATTGATGATATATGACTACATGGTGCAACATTTCAATGGAGCAAGCAACATCTGGGTCTTAAAAATCTTGGATGTCTGCATGGTGCACATTTAACGGAGCTCATGACTTATATTTAACTGCAGGTCTTTTGTATCAGCAATCACTGACCTCCTTTTCAGGATTTGATTCACGCAAAGGAGCTCTGTGTACCTCCTTCCACAAAGGGCCATGTACTAATGTCTATCATTTATGGCCATAAATAGCATACTTTGTTTATAAATCTAATTAATTGTACTGGCTTTCCAGGACACTGCAGTAAGATTTCTCCCTCTAGTCTGTTCCCAAAAGTGTAATTTGTCAAACGGCACAACTTGTTGGAATAGTACCAGTGACCTTGTTGCAATTGGGAATACAGTGCATAGTTTCTCATGTTGATAACCTTGCAATGACATACCCTTTCTTCTCCTGCTGAAAAAGGCAGTATCTACTTTGAAACACTCCGATACAATAGCAGTGAATTATTTAGTTTAGAGATACAACTTGGAAATAGTTCCTGCGGCCCAACGAGCCCACCCCAACCATCGATCACTCCTTCACAGAGGCAATTTACAGAGGGCGATTAACCCTCAAACCCACATGTCTTTGGAATGTGGGAGGAAACCGGAGCACCCGGAGGAAACCCACGCAGTCACAGGGTCAACGTGCAAATCCTGCACAGACAGCGTCTGAGGCCAGGATGAAACCCAGGTGTCTGGCCCTGTGAGGCAGTGACTCTACCAGCTGCGCCACTGTGTCACCCTGAGTAAGTATAAGATAGTTTGTTACAAGGGTTCTCAATGAAAGGCCAGGCACTGGATTCAAAGCAACTACTCCAAATGTTTCTGATTCCCCATCACTATTTTTAAATTTAGCCTCCCCAAGTTGGAAACCATGCAAACTCCAGGGGGACGTCAATTGAGGTCAGATTTGAACCCTGGTCTCTGATGCTATGATAAATGTAAATATCGAACAAAGGAAGTCTAAAATGTTCACAGTGTTTGCCGATAATATGCACAGATAGACCAATGAGAAGATTTGTATTTATAATGTACATATAATGGTATTGGGCTGAACACTTTGTAACTTTTCCCATACCCTTTACATGGCCCCTCTTTGCATTCTTTGTGTATGGTCTGCAAAACAAAGAATATCACTGTGACGTATCACATGTGATAATTAAGTATAATTCATTCATTCATTCATTCAGAATAACACAATCACTGCAGACCCCACCTTGCATTTACCAGGGCTGCATGCAGAAGGCCAGTGATCTGATTGACTACCTCAGGTGCTAAGAGGGTTATTAATATCTGATATCTAATAGCTATTAATTATTATCTAATTAATACCTAATGGTTATTAGATATGTAACCCTGAGATACTGCCTCCTGAGTGCCGAACAACCTTTACAAATTACTCTATGGTGAAAAACTAATTTGAGTAAATGCCAAAGAATCATTTAAATAACAAAATAATATTTTGTTCTCCTAATTTTCAGGTTGAGAACCCGCATTCAAACGATTGAGGAATTAGGTATTTTGGCACAGAATCACAGAGAGAGATTTTCAAGCATGATGCAGTGAGGTGAGAGTAGTTCAGACCATCAGTGGGTAGTTATCAAGGGAGAGCTGAGAGGAATTAGTCGCATAAATTGCTTTCAACTTTCTGGGACACACATTTAAAACCAAATTAAAACAACTCCCTTTCAACAAACCAATGCTCATCCTACATTGTATATGCCCTGTTGTTCTACATTTAAAGTCTGATGGTGGCAATTCTTCCTGTGAACGAGTGGGTTTACTCCGAACAGTGTTAATTGGAGTACTCTGGACAAGATGTTCAGGATTTTAAATTGCCCCTAGTGGCACAGTGGAAAGTACAGCAGTAGAGCAGCTGCATCTCAGCGACCAGAGACCCGAAAGTTCGATTGTGATCTCTAAAGTGGTGTCTGTGCGGAGATATTTGCACATTCATTTCCTGTGAACAGAGACAACGAAAGTGCATTTACTCCCTGGAAGAGTGCTAGCTGGTTTGAATTCCACATCCGGGGGGGGTGTAGGTGATTGTCACCGAGGTTAAGTGGTAGAGTGACAGTAAACCTGCTGCCCCTAGTGTAAAGAGTAGATGGGAAAGTGCAACAACAGAACAAGTGTGAACAGGTGATCGATGGTCAACGCGCTTGCTTTGGACTCGGTGGGCCGAAGAGCCTGTTTCTACGTTGGATCTCTAAACTACACTAAAAATAACAGGACCAGAATCAGGATACCAAAACATTTTGTTCCATTGACAATAAACTAAACAACTTCTGCTGACCCTTTTTGATGTAGAGTTTCTTCACGGGCAGAATCCTGGTGCAACTTAAGATCATCGAAAAATAACTCCCAGAAAATGTTTACTTAAACATATTTGTATACTCTGAAATTTAAATTGCCGTATGAATGGTTATATTACGGTAACAGTCCTAAAAAAGTATTATTTACATATCTATTCAAAAGAGTGATGATTTAGTATTTTGTTTCACGTTATCATGAAAACAAGTCTTTTCTTGTTAATTTTATGCAAAAGGAATCACCCAATTTGAAATTACTTAATAGAATTATTTGCCAGGATTGAGACTGGGAAATGGTCAATTTTCCAGTTAAGAAATTCCATTAAAAAATCTATTAAATGTTATAATTTTGTGCCTCTCACAAGATGCAACTCCATTTGTGCTGACTCCTTGGTTTGTGAGTTACTGCTGTCAGTGTGGTGTTGAACTGATATTTATAAGGTCATAGGTAATAGGAGCAGAATTAGGCCATTTGGCCCATCATGTCTACTCCACCATTCAATCGTGGCTGGTCTATCTTTCCCTCTTTAACCCCATTCCCCTGCCTTCTTACAAATCTATCTATCTCCGCCTTAAAAATATCAATTGACGTGGCCTCCACAGCCTTCTGATTGGTGATGGCATTCTACTAGGAAAACCAACACAATCTACCAGAATGTCTGTGCATTAATATTCTTAAATGGGACACAGTTTAATTATATTTGTTCATGACTTAGCAAATGCGATGCTGTAAGACAATAGACGATGGATGTTGCACTTTAATAGTATGCTCTTCCAGTCCATTCGATCTGGCCGTTTGATGGAATGATTGAAAAGGCATTGGCATTTTTTTTTAAAAATGCCTGTGGCTAAGTAGGCTATTGATTTTTCTGTGGGGCTTACAGTGTGAAATGATCAATTGTGCAGTCAGTACGCTGAACTGAGGTATTTCCCTATCGACTGTGGAAGGAATGAAGTCCTTTCTTCCCATTTACCAGTTGGGTAGCAAGGACTGCTGAAAGCTCCTGGCAATTAATTGAAACATGCCTTTGCCCTTTTAGTTTTGAGATGCGAACACCCTCATTTGAAAAAAACTCCGTTGTCATTCCCTGCTGTTTACTGGCCATCATTCGCAGCTATTATGGGAATTTTACTTGTGCCATTGCTATTGATAATTAAAAGAGAAATATAAGGTAGAAGCAAGGATCTGCAGATGCTGATTTACACAAATGGACACAAAGTGCTGGAGAAACTCAGCGGTTCAGGCAGCATCTTTGGAGAACATGGATTGGTGACATTTTGGGTCAGGACCCTTCTTTGGATGATGAGTCTGATTAATCTGAAGAAAGATCCTGACTCGAAACATCACCTATCCATGTTCTCCAGAGAGGATGCCTGACCCGCTGAGTTACTCCAGCACTTTGTGTCCTTTAGATTAATAAAAAGCTCTGCATTCAGGTGGGAACAACTTTAGAGATTTTTATTGGTTGTCTCACCACGATGCAAGGGTGACTTGGAAAGTAGATTTATCGCTGTTCTTTATAAGGTCAGTTCATTATATAGGGAAATTATTTCAGAGATTGCTGTTTGTTTTGTTCATGCTAATCTGACTTCTCTTTATTACTGTGGTCTCCAGTGGATTCCCAGAGACGAATCCCGGAAGATCCGTTCTAATGAGAAAATATCAAGGCTGGATTTAAGAAGGAGGCGAGAGTTGCTGTCAAATATTACAAACAATTGATGGAAACTGTCAAAGAAAACACCTGAGGGGTTTGTGGAGAGAATAACCCACTAATTCAAAGTAACAAAGTCGCTACAAACTTAAAGCCATTGTAGGTAATAGATCAGTAAAGCTATTGAATTTTACAGGGATGAACACAACATTTGCAATTTTAATAAGAGACTGTGCCTTTGTGCTTTCTAGAGAGTATGCTGTTACCAAGCCAACAACTACACTGAAATGTACATAGTACATTACATACAGCCTGGGAGCAGACCATATTGGCTTTTATCCCCCTCCACCCCCTCTTTGAGAAATATCACTGATCCATCACTCTCTGGCCCTGCAACAGACCTGGAATTGTCAATTGTTGACTGAACCCAAGGGCAGACTGTGGTGCATCTGGTAGAGCTCTTGCCTCACAGCGCCAGAGACCCAGGTTTGATCCTGACCTGGTGTGCTGTGCGTGCAGAGTTTGCACATTCTACCTGTGATCATATGAGTTTCCTCTGGGTGTGCTGCTCACATCCCAAAGACCTGCAGCTTTCTAGGTTAATTGGCTTCTATAAATCGCCTTTAGTGTGTTGAGGGTGGATGCAAATGTGGGATGGCGTAGAAATGGTGTGATCGTGCGATCGATGGTCGGCATGGGCTCAGTGGGTTGATGTGCCTGCTTCCAGGCTGTGTCTTTCAATTAAATTCAATTCAAACTCAAGCTTCGTCTTCATAGATCGAGGGCTAAAAACAGTCTGTGCAGGAGATAATGGGGGAGGTGGTCACAAAGGCCAGAGTAACATGTGGATAAAACAAAGAACTGCAGAAGGTGGAATCCATTAGCTCAGAAAAGTGGGGAGAAATGTTGACCAATGGGTACAACTGAATGGGTGTGGGGTGGATAATAGGTGAACCTGGTGGCATAAGGTTTGGTGATGAGTAGGAGGAGGAGGTGGAGGGGGCAAAAGGTTCTGGGTGGCTTGGTGGGATGGGACAGTGTTGGGGGAGTGGAATGAAAGGTGTGTGTACCTTGGTCGATTGTGAGGTCTGGGTTGGTAAGGGAGGTGATTTGTTGGAGTTGGACTGGTGGAGATAATAATATCACCACAGCGTTCAGGCCTTTACCTACCTCCAGTTCTATCCCCCCCCCCCCCCCCCCCCCCCAACCCACTTCCTCGACCAAGGGTTCTAACCTGAAACATTACCCATCCTTTTTCTCCAGAGAGGCTGCCTTTGCTGCTGAATTATTCCACCACTTTGTATCTAACTTTGTTAATAATAATTATCATTCCTTTTGTTTTTTTCAAGACCCGGAGTTTGTTGAAAGGTCACTGTAGACTAATTCCACAAGTTACAGGACAATCTAGGTCAAATTTGAACAGCTCCATTCTTTGCCAACCAGTTTCTAAACCACTTCATGAATGTTGGCTCATTTTGCAGATTTTAACCAGGAGAGGGACTGGGCCGGGTTTTTCTTTAGCTAACTTTAACTTCGTTGACCAGTCAACTGCCTCTGAAAAAGGAGCAGGATGCAAACACTGGGCATTGAACAGGAGCAGAGTTTCATAAAGGATCACCTTACCATAGGCATAAGGTCAACACAGTGGCCTGTGGTCACAGCAGCCATTGGAGAACCTTGGTCTATCTTTAATTGGACTTTACTGGATTTTATCTTGCATTGAATGTTAATCCTTTATCCTGTATCTGCACAGTGTGGATGGTTCAATTGTAATCATGTATAGTCTTTTTGTTGACTGAATAATACGCAACAAAAATATTTTCACTGTACCTCGGTGCACATGATGATAAACTAAACTAAACTGAATTAAACTGAACTAAACTACTGCCTAACATTCCCAGACACCCAGTTTAATCCTGACCTCAGACGACTATCTGCGTGGAGTTTGCACTAACTTTCTCTTACTATGTGGGTTTGCTCTAAGTCCTCAGGTTTCCTCTCATGTCCCATGGACATACAGTTATATATACACTTAGTATGCTTGTTTGCCAATGTAAATTGTGTGGAGGTGACTGGGAGAATCTGAGTAGAATTAATGAAAAAGTGCAGAGAATAAAACATGGGATTAATGTAGGATTTGTGTAAATGATTGAAGGTCGGTGTGGATTTACATGACCACAGGGTCTGTTTCCATGCTCTTTTTCTCTATGACTCCAAGGCAAACAATCAACATAAATTACAGATGGAGAGACTCTAGTATAGGGAAACTAACATTTCCATAATTAGTTAATATTTCTCGCAATTTATTAATCTATTGAGACATGTAACCATGTAAAATCAGTTGTCCATTGTGTATGTAACTTCCTAGTTTCGAATGTGAATTTGTGATTTTGTAATTCAGCCAAATCTCCAATTAAGCTCCTTAAGCCCTGATCCAATTAAAGTAACCATATTGCACTGTCTCATTCTAACTAGTCCAGGTCTAACGTGGTGCTAACAGTATTGAACTTGCCAGCAATAATGACTTTTTTTCCTATCACCACCATCATTATAATCTCAGAAGACAAATACGACTGTGCAGATTAATCAAAGGACTCTCAGGGAAGGGAAGAGGTCTAGTGGGACATTAAGTCAAACCTGGGACGAACAGTGGAGCATTTGCTAAGATGGTTTCATAGGTTCTCCAGGGAGGCAATTATTAAATTGTGTCAAATGTTAACGGATGAGTTGTGGTTCTTCTGCGGCTAGAATAGTTCTGGCTCTGCCTTTTCCTATGAAGATCACCACCACCTTGATAACATTTGTCTAGTGTTGATATAGTATTCATTAGAAAGCCTTTAATGCTCATCTGAATTTGAATGATAACTCAGGGACTCTTCAACTGAGATGCCAATCTTATCCATTTTTGGAGTAATGTAGAAAGCAGCAATTTAAACCAGTGCTTCCTCTCTTCAATGCCACATAATTGGTTATACTTGGGCTGAGGCAAACTGAGGAACCTGCACAAAATATACAAGGGTGGACATTTGCCCTGTGCTGCATAGTACTGTACGAATATTGAAATGCCTTCTAAAATTTGATTATACATTGTTACATTGTAGGTTATTACCTACGACACATCATCAGATTCAAGAATCACCACTTTAATTTGGTCATGATATATAGATCCACATGATCCATATACATCCATATGACACGTATGAAGTCATGACATATAGGTATGTTGTTCCCTTTGTCCTGTTCCGGTACACTATGGATGGTTTGATTGTAATCACATATAGTCTTTCTGCTGACCGATAGCACTCAACAAAATGCTTTTCACTGTACCTCGGTATATGTGATAATAAACTAAACTAAATTAAACTAAACATTGAACCATGGATCAATGCTTGGAATTCGATAAGGGTACTGGTGTAAACTGGGGAGCTAAGCTATCAAGCGCTTGGTGGCACGTGGACAAAGTTGGGTTGAGGCATGTTCTTGATCCTGTGTAAGGATTCAGACACTGCCTCAGAAACTAGAGTAGCTGATATAGGAAGGAACTGTAGATGCTGGTTCACACCAAAGATAGACACAAAAAGCTGGAGTAACTCAGCGGGTCAGGCAGCTCTGGAGAATAGGAATAGGTGACTTCTCGGTTCGAGACCCTTCTTCAGACCGAAGAAGTGTCTTGACCCGAAATATCACCTATTCCTTTTCTTCCAAAATGCTGTCTCACCTGCCAAGTTACTCCAGCTTTATGGGTCTATGTTTAACTGTTTTGTAGTCTAAATGGGAGGTTTAACATTAGCTTAATGCATGTATCCAAAAATCCAAAACCAACTGATTGCAGCATGTGGGTGTAATGTCATTTCAAGCTGCTGATTCCTTTACCTTCAGCCATTCATCTCTGGCAGGGGCAGAGGAACACAGTGATTGACTGCATGCACGTCTGCACACATAGTGGTTCATTCATGAACTCTCTGCATAATCACAGATGCTATCACAAAAGCCGGTCATACAAGGCAGCACACTCCATCATCACGTCTCTCGAGCAGCATTTTGTAACACTACGACGGCTCAGGGTCAGGCTGAAGTACAACGGAGCCCATCCATGCAAAGTCATCTTATCAGCAGGAAGCGATTTTCCTTTAAACAAAATTGAGCCGTCAGCTTTACTATTGTGGCTGAAGTTTAGTTTAGAGATACAGCGAGGAAACAGGCCCTTTGGCCCAGTAATCCCCGCACACTCACACTATCCTACACACGCTAGGGACAATTCACACTTATACCAAGCCAATTAGCCAACAAATCTGTACGTCTTTGGAATGAGGGAGGAAACCAGTGCACCCAGAGAAAATCCATGCAGGTTACGGGGAGAACGTACAAACTTCGTACAGACAGCACCCGCAGTCAGGATCAAACCCGGGTCTCTGGTGCTGGAAGGCAGCTACTCTGCGCCACCATGCCGCCCAACAGTGTTTCAAATGCCAAAGCAGAAATTGCATTAAAGTAAGAGATCTGAAAAATCATTATTGAAACCTTATTCATATAAAAGGACTTCCAAAACTGGTGAGAAGATGTGGGCATTTGGACAATTTGTGTTATGTGGCATCAGGGTCGATGACAGGTCAACAATGACTAACCTGACACACTGATGGCAGGGTGAACTAACCTGATTAGGTTTATTTATAGTAAAGGATGATAATGACAAGAAGGTCTGGGTCCATGTGGGGGCACAGTGCCTCATCTTCTGCAGGCAAGTGAAGGGATGCTGTCAGTCTCGGGCTTGCCCCAGCAGCTCAGTTGTGTCCTCAAAGAAGGGATGCTGGTGGATTTGGGCTTGTCCTGGCAGCACTCGTGCCTTGAGAGGAGGTGCTGGCAGCTTCAGGCTTGTACTGGCAGCTCCGCTGTGGCCATGTATAAGAAGAAATGATGATCATGGGCTTGTCCTGGCAGCTTAGTCCTTGCACTCTGTGTGGGGGCACAATTCCCCATCATCGGTAAGCAGATGAGGGGCTCTGGTGGTCTCGAACTTGTACTGGGGGATTAGTTTTACCACAAGAGGCAAAGGAAAACACAACTAGTCGGGAAGTGCTCCACTTACCCTCCCCTCCCCTTCTCTCTACTCCCTTGGAGGGAGGTGAGGAGGTATGTGAGACAGTCTTATCCCTGCTCAGCAGATGCAGCTGTTGCTCTTCTGGCTGTGGCTTCAGTTTAGCTAGAGCGCTGTCCAGAGTGCTGGTGTTGTCCAGCATCTAGGCACTGTCCATGGTGCTGGTCTTTAGTGTTTCCTGGCCTGCCTGTTGTTAATGGGGATCAGTACAACACACAAGAGAGGAGGCTTCATCACACACCCGGGTTTGATTTCAACTCGGTGGGCCAAAGGGCCTGTTTTCGCACTGTATCTCTAAACTAAACTCCAAAGACGTACAGGTTTGTAGGTTAATTGGCTTGGTATAAATGTAAAATTGTCGCTAGTGTGTGTAGGACAATGTTAATGTGTGGGGATCGCTGGTCGGTGCATACTCGGTGGGCTGACGGGCCTGTTTCTGCACTGTATCTCTAAACTAAACTAAAATCTATATTAAATCATTTGCCTTAACTTCAGAGGACTGCTGCTGTTTGCTAGACAAGAAGATAAAGACTGGGCTTTTGTCACTCGCGCTTGTGTTGCATTTAGTTTAGTTTAATTGTGAAGTTCAGCGTAGAAACAAGCCCTTTGACCCAGAGTCCACACTGACCATTGATCATCCATTCACATTAGTTTTACATGATCCCACTTTCTCATCCTCTTCGTAAACACAAGGGGCAATTTTACAGAGGCAGTTAACGAACTAACCCAATCGTCTTTGGTATGTGTGAGGAAACCGGAACACCTGGAGGAAACCCACAGGGAATACGTGCTCACAGGGAATACGTGCAAACTCCACACAGACAGCACCCAAGGTCAGAATTGAAACCAAGTCTCTGGCGCTGTGGGGCAGCAACTCTACCATTTGCGCCACTGTGTCACCTTGCATTAACATCCACTGAAATTAGTGATTAGTTAATTTATTAATTTCAGGATTAGTGTAGAGAGTTTTTGCCACAGCATGAGAAACAGTTTTGAAGACCACCTGGTTATCAAATGAACCCACTGTGTCACCCTGTATTCAAACGTGCATTGGAGCTGAAGTGAGCGTACTTAGAAATCAGCCAGCAAATGGGTTCAACACCTCGAGTGAACCAATGTCACAATGTTTCGCTGGTGTACTCTTACTGAGGTCCCAAGCTTGGATGAACACTGGGAAATACTTGCACAAGCAGTGCTGGCCAACATGCCCTCTGGAGCAAAATCATTCAGACTGAACAACTTCAGCAACATGGTCATTTTTCTTCACATAAGCACAGACACCTTTGGCTTCACTCTTTCATTTCACTTGTGCTTTCACTGTTCTGGCTTTGTTCACCATTGACTTGCCTCCAAGCGGCATGTCCCACAGACAGGCTCAGTAGTCCACATTTATGTTTTAGAAAGCCACAGAATTCTCAGGGCAAAATGTATAATTGACATTTATTAGAGGCGGCACAATGGTTCAACTTGTAGAGTTAATGCCTCAACGCGCCAGAAAACTGGGTTCAGCCCTCACTGCGGGTGCTATAAGCATGCAATTTGCACATTCCCCCTGGGATCACGTGGTTTTCCTCTTGGTGCCCCTGTTTCCCCCACACCCCAGAGACATGCAGATTGGTAGGTGAATTGGTTGCTGTCTATTACCCTTGTGTGTAGGTGAGTGGCGGAATCTGGAGCTAATTAATAACAATGTGGAAAGAATAAGGTTGGATTAGATTAGTAGGCACAAGGAACTGCAGATGCTGGATTACCAGAAAAAGCACAAATTACTGGAGTAACTGGAGCAGCATAGTTGGAGAAAACAGATGGGTGACGTTTTAGGTCGGGTCTCTTCAGACTGATTGAAATAGGTGGGAGAAAGCTGGAAGAGAGGTGGGGGTAGGACAAAGCCTGGCAAGTGATGGATGGATACAGATGAGTGTGCTTTTCTTTGGCAGATAGTTGGACAAAGATGAAAAGACAAAAAGTGTGAGATGAGGGGGTGAGGATAAAAGAAGCATGAAATGTGAAACCAGAGAAAAGAATATTGGCGAATGAAAATGCAAAATGCATCCCCCCCTTCCCACACTGTCAAAGTTAACTTCTATCTGCCATTCCTTGGCCCACTTTTGTAGTTGATTCAGATCCTTTAATAAACTTAAGTAGCCTAAGTTTCACCAGAGATGATGTCTGACCCGCTGAGTTACTCCAACTTTCTGTGTCTATCTTAGCCTTCATCACTGTCCACCATACAATCAATTTTGATGTCATCCTCAAATTTTATGACTGCATTAACTGTGTTGTCATCTAATATTGTTTGCATGTCGATGGTTTGAAGATAAATATCTACAATAATACTATTTCCAGATTAAGTTCTGCATTTAGAGAAGTGATAGTGTGGAGTTCTGGAAAGAAGCTAATGCATAGACATTTTTTCAGATGTTAATTTTCTATGCTATAATTATTGTGCTTTCACAGCTTCAAAATGCCATTTCCACAAAGAAGTAATTTGTTCAGCGTTGGTGGACATTTTGTTTAATCTCAGCATAATGTACAATGCAATATTATGCTTTTTGATCTATTGTGATTCAGTCAGTAAAATTGCATTTATTGTATTTTATTGTGTGAGCATTATTGGCACTTTGAAATGTGAACTTTTGTTTTTTGCATTGTTTTGCAACATTTCCTCATAATTCCACCTGCAGTCAGGTGAGCAAGCCATAGAGATTCAGCTTGTGAGGTTTATAAATTAATAAGGGCTAATTAATTGCATGGCAAAATCATCCTGGAATCCTGTTATGTGACCTGAATTTGGTGGATGAAAGAAATATAACTTGAAATATGTGGAATGTTTGAAGCTACTTAAATATATAAAACTTTTCAAATATAGACTTGTACTTGGATTGCTGATGAAAAGAGAGTGAGTGTGTTGTTACCAGACACATTGGAAGAATAGGAATACATTCAGTGTGGTGGTCTGAATCTCAAGGATTTTAGCAGAGACTTTCATGGTAAGATTGCCTGCTGAGCTATTGTCCATTGTAAATTGAAGAATATAATGTTAGACAGGTTTTCCTCGGATTTTAGTTTTTAATTTTAGAGATACAGCATGGAACAGGCCCTTCAGCCCACTGAGTTTGTGCCGACCCAATGCTCACTCGTATCCTAGTTCTATGTTACCCCAATTTTGCATCCTAGAAACTAGGGGCAAATTTACAGACAGCAATTAACCTACAGACGTGCACACCTTTGGGATGTGGGAGGAAACCGGAGCACCCGGAGAAAATCCACTTGGTAACAGGGAAGATGTACAAACGTACAGACAGCGCCCTTAGTCAGGATAGAACCCGGGTCTTCTTGAGATGTCCTTGTATTGTAAGTTCTCTACCATGCTTGGAGAATGGAGAAGAAGACATTTGGTATGCCTTCATCTGCCAGGGTATTGAGTGTAGGAGTTAGGACATCATGTTGCAACAGTACAAGCAGTTGGCGAGATTACACTTTGAGTTTTGTGTGCAGTTCTAGTTGCCCAGCTAGAGGAAGGATGTCATCATCCACAGGGGGCAGAAATGTTTGAAGATGCCGGAAGTGGGAATGGAAAGCTTGAGTTAAAAGGAGAGATTGTAGCAGTGTTCTTCACTGGAATGTAAGCGGTAACCTTATAGAGATGAATACAATTATGAGTGGCATTGGTAAAGTCATAATCTTTGTAATTGGGTAGGAGACCTGAAACTAGAGAGCATGAATTTGAGTTGAGAGGGGCAAAATTTAAAAAAAAGAACCAGAGGGGCATTTTTTGGTTGGTGAATATGTGGAATGAGCAGCCAGAAATTGTGGATGTTGTTATAATTATAATGTTTAAAAAATATTTGCACAGATGTTGTTAAGCTGGAAAGGGTACAGAGATTTACACGGATGTTGCCTGGGAAAGAAGGTCTGAGCTATAGAGAGAGGTTGAGTAGGCTAGGTCTCTATTCCTTGGAATGCAGGAGGATGAGGGGCGATCTTATTAAGGGGCACTAAAATCGTATGAGGATAGATTGGGTCGATGCACAGAGTCTCTTGCCCAGAGTAGGCGAATCGAGGACCAGAGGACATAGGTTTAAGGTGAAGGGGAAAAGATTTAACAGGAATCTGAGGATTAACTTTGTCACACAAAGGGTGGTGGGTGTATGGAACAAGCTGCCAGAGGAGTTAGAGGCAGGGACTATCCCAACATTTAAGAAACAGTTAGACAGGTACATGGATAGGACAGGTTTGGAGGGATATGGACCAAATGCGGGCAGGAGGGACTAGTGTAGCTGGGATATGTTGGCCGGTGTCGGCAAGTTGGGGTGAAGGGTCTGTTTCCACACTGTATCATTCTATGACTATGCATGGATAGGAAAGCCTGAGGGATATGGGCCACACGCCGACAAAGACAACTATCTTGAGGGGACTTGGTTGGGTTGGATGAGTTGGACTGGAGGGGTGTTTCCATGCTGTTTTCATGGCAACAACTCTATTATAGTTTATCTTATACACCTCTAAAAGATCACCCCTCAGCCTCCTGCGCTCCAAGGAATAAAGTCCTAGCCTGACCAACCTTATCCTATAACCCAGGTCCTCTAGTACTTGCAACACCCTTGTAAATTTTCTCTGCACGCTTTTCAGCTTGACAACATCCTTCCTCTATCATCCCCTCCTTCGGTCTGGCAGTTGTGAATCCAAAGCCACCTGATGGGGTTGACCAATGTGTTGCCATAGAAGGGCCTTCCAAGCTACCAAGTTCAGAAGGAAATGAAGTACTTTCAATAGATGCTGATTCTCCCAAAGATGTTATCATGTTCAGAATCAACACATAAATATCAATTGAGGGATAGCAAGTAGAAGGGATGGAAGAGGCTTTACTGCAATGTATTTGTTTAGGCTGGGTTGCAGTCAGAGTGACCAAGTACAGTGAAAGCAAACAAAATAGAAAGGATGAGAGTCTTAATCCCATTGTGCATATGAGCATCTAATAGAGAAGGATGCAGGGGTGCTTACTGCCATAACAACTTTGAAAAGACATTTGGACTGGTACATGGATAGGAAAGGTTGAGAGGGATATGGGCCAAGTGTGGGCAGGTGGGACGGCGTACATGGGGCACCTCGGTCAGCATGGACAAGTTGGGCTGAAGGGCCTGTTTCCGTGCCATACGACTGGATGAGATTAGTCGCTTTCCTTCGGAACATTAATGAGCCTGGCGTGTTTTGCACGGATCACATAGTTTCATAGCCACAATAATGGACTGGCTTTTTATTCCAGATTTACCCAACACTTGAATTTTAATTGTCCAGCTGCCATGATGGCATTTAAATTTATGACTCAGTCCCTTTTGGTCGCCTAAACGCCTCCTCAACAGAGAGGCCTAACAGCATGGATTGGAGAGGCTTTTCCTGGAGTCGGGCCCAAGAACTTCAGCAGTGGGCGCAGCATGGATTTTTCCATCGCAAAGTGGGCGTTCCCTTGCCAGGGGTCGCCAGAGAGGAGTGCTTCGATCGCTGGCCTCGTGACTTTGACATCATGGGGCTGTGATCTGCAGAGCTTCTAGCCGCGGGCGGGGCATGGACTTACCATCCGGAGTCTGGGATCCCTCTGCCGGGGATCGCCGGAGAAGAGCTCACACTGCCGGCCTGCGGCCTATAACATCCTAAAGCCGTGATCTCCGGTAAGAAAGTGCCGATTCGGGCACTCAAAGCCGCGGAGTGTGTCGACAATCTTGACGTTGGAGTTGGATCATCCCGACGAGAGGGCCTGTACATCGGGCCATCTGTAGCGGCGACTACGGAGGGTTCATGGCCCTGACCACGGTTGAACAAGGGAGGAGGTCTGGCAGAACTTTGTTGCCTTCCACCACAGTGAAGAATGCTGTGGTTGATGTTTGTGTTAAATCTTATTGTGTATTGTATGTTCTTTTTAAGTGTATCGCTGCTGGCAAATTCATTTCACTGCACCTTTTGGTGCATGTGACGAATAAAATTTACTTTGACAGACTTTGATCATCATCTATATCTCACATTTCTCATTCCGTTGACCTTCAATCTGAAGAAGGGTCTCGACCCAAAATGTCACGCATTCCTTCTCTCCAGAGATGCTGTCTGCCCCACTGAGTTACTCCAGCATTTGTGTCTATCTTTGGTACAAATATTGATTTCTCCAACTTCAAGCAACACTTGCATCCCCTCTCTCTCTACCCCTCCCCCACCCCAGTCATACCTGCTTCAAAGGCATCGTTGAGTCTTTTTGGCTGTAGGTAATTAGTTTTCACCTAGCACACAGCTGACAATGGCCTGGTTCCTTTTTCAACGTTACTTTTTTACGTATCTTTCATTCATTTGCTCTATTTCTCTCTACATCACCGTCTATATCTCTCGCTTCCCTTTCCCCTGACTCTCAGTCTGAAGAAGGGTCTTGACCTGAAACGTCACCTATTCATTTTCTCCAGAGATGCTGTCTGACATGCTGAGTTAGTCCAGCTTTAGAGTCATAGAGTGATACAGTGTAGAAACAGCCCTTCAGCCCAACTTGCCCACACCGGCCAACAATGTCCCAGGTACACGAGTCCCACTTGACTGCGCTTGGCCCATATCCCACCAAACCTGCCCTATTCATGTACCTGTCTAACTGTTTCTTAAATGATTGGATAGTCTCAGCCTCACTACCTCCTCTGGCAGCTTGTTCCATACACCTGCCACCCTCTGTGTGAAAAAGTTGCCCCTCAGATTCCTATTAAATCTTTTCCCCTTCATCTTGAACCCATGTCTTCTGGCCCTCGATACCCCGACTGTGCATCTTCCCGATCTATTCCTCTCATGATTTTGTACACCTCTATAAGATCCTCCTGTGCTCCATGGAATCGAAACCCAGCATACTCAACCTCTCCCTATAGCTCACACCCTCTAGTCCTGGCAACATCCTCGTAAATCTTTTCTAAACACTTTCAAGCTTGACAATATCTTTCCTATAACATGGTGCCCAGAATGGAACACAATATTCTAAATGCAATCCACCAACGTCTTATACAACTGCAACATGACCTCCCAACTTCTATACTCAATACTCTGACTGACGAAAGCCAAAATGCCAAAAGCCTTTTTGACCACGTTATCTGCCTGCGACTCGACCTCCAAGGAATCACGCCCCTGTACTCCTAAATCCCTCTGCACTACAACACTACCCAGATGCCTACCATTTACTATGTAGGTCCTGCCCTTGTTCGACATCCCAAAGTGCAACACCTCACACTTCTCTGTATTAAATTCCATCAACCATCCTTCCCCCCCACCTGGCCATTCAATCCAGATCCTGCTGCAATTGTTCACAACCATCTTCACTATCTGCAAAACCACTCACTTTTGTATTATCAGCAAACTTGCTAGTCTTGCCCTGTATGTTCTCATCCAAATCATTAATGTAGATGACAAACAGTAACGGGCCCAGCACCGAACCCTGAGGCACACCACTAGTCCCAGGTCTCCTGTCTGAGTAAAAACTTCCACCATCACCCTCTGCTTCCTTCCATGGAGCCAATTTGCTATCCATTCAGCTATCTCTCCTTGGATCCCATGCAATCTAACCTTCCAGAGCAGCCTACCATGCGGAACTTGTTGAATGCCTTACTGAAATCCATGTCCACGACATCTACAGCGCTGTCCTCATCGACCTTTTTGGTCATGTCTTCAAAAGATTAATCAGATTTATGAGACACAACCTCCCACATACAAAACCATGTTGACTATCCCTAATCAGCCCTTGCCCATCCAAATGCCTGTATAACCTATCCCTCAGAATACACTCAAGTAACTTTCCAACTGCAGATGTTAAGCTCACCGGCCTATAGTTCCCAGCATTTTCCCAGCATTGCAGCCCTTCTTGAAAACAGGCACAACATTTGCCATCCTCCAGTCTTCCAGCACCTCTCCTGTATTTAAGGATGACGAATAAATTTCAACCAGGGTTCTTGCAATTTCCTCTCTATTTTTCCGCAATGTCCTCGGATATATCTGATCAGGCCCTGGAGATTTGACTACCTTCCTACACGACAGTACCTTCGGTACTTCTTTGCAAGTAACACTGACTGCTCTCAATACACTTGCATTGACTGCCTCAAGTTCATCTGTCCTATCGTCTTCCTCCTCAGTAAATACAGAGGAGAAATATTCATTGAAGACTTTGCCCAATTCCTGTGGCTCCACACAGAGATGACCGTTTTGATTCCTGAGAGGTTCCACTCTCTCTCTAGGTACCCTTTCCCCCATATGCATGTATAAAATCTTTTGGGTCTTTCTGTGTCTATCTTTAGTAATTTAGTAATTCATTTAACCATAAAGTAACATTTATGGCTTAAATAATTTATTTAAAAACCTTTTTAATATTGTAGCATTGGATTTGAGATTGGTGATAATTGAGATTGGTGATTGATGATAATATACTTTGAGTGGATGTTTTTTTTTGCAGAGCAATTAATCTACTAACATGAATTATGTTAGATTGTGACACAAATCTGAGATCCTAAAACTTCAATATTCTAGCAAGCTTTACTAAGATCGAATAGTTTTGACAAATCAAATAAGCAATGCTCCTGTTGACCTAATTTCTGTACATTAATTGAGTTCAATTAACCTAAATCATAAATTGCATTCCGAATAGAATACTACTTATATCCTTCAAATTTAATTCAAATACATAGTGGTACTTTTGAATAATGCATAGAAGTATGTTAATGAACATAATTTGCAAATGAAAATTATGCTTTATTGGTATAATTTGCTTGTTATTTCCCAATGGATTACATTTCTATTTACAATAATTTACCTAAGAACTACACTACGCGCTCTTCTTTCAAGTTTACATGCTTTGCATTCTGGATTAAATTGAATAATTTGAAAAGAGTATCTCACCAGCAGTTGCATCCAGACTTGCTGATTATTACGAGAATTTCTGCTCTTATTTCATGTTTCCAGCAAGGTACATGTTAGTTCTATTCAGACCTCTCAAAGTTTGGTCGTTATCATATGTGTGCATTTAAACATACTAAAACAAGAGAATAAATACCCTTGTATGCAGGTGCAATAGTTTTACTAGTGCAGAGGTTTTACTACTTGTCGTCTAAGTCGAGAAGAAACACATGTGTAGGAAGGAACTGCAGATGCTGGTTTACACCAAATATAGACACAAAATGCTGGAGTGACTCAGCGGGACAGGCAGCATCTCTGGATAGAAGGACTGGGTGACATTTCGGGCATTTGGTATCTATCTTTGGTGTAAACCAGCATCTGCAGTTCCTCGGATCGAGTCTGAAGAAGGGTCTCGACCCGAAACGCCAACCAGGCTTCTAGCCAGCATGGACCGTCAGTCCAGGGCTGTCAGTTAACCCGGCAGGACAGGCAGAGATGAGCTGGAGTTAGCGCTTCATCTCCGCGCTGGCTCTAAGCTTGGGGCCGCCACTGCTCTGGGCCGTTGTCCCGTCAGTCCAGGGTCACCCCGGACATCTCCGGCCACTCCCGGACAGGGATGGGACACTCGGGAGGGGACGGGAATGGTCCAGTAGCAATTCAACAGCGTTTGCAGCGCTGGAGACCCAGGTTCAATCCTGACTATGGATGAAACGCAGGTCTGCATACACGCAGCAGTTGTGCTGCCGAGAATGTCTCTCCGCTGGTCCAGTCTCTCCCCCTGTCTCCCACTCACATCTGCCCCTCTCTCTCGCTGTTACACCCCACTCTCCCACTACCTGGCACCCCATTCCTCAGATTAAATATATTTCTACACATAAATCATGAATAAAAATACGATTTATACACAGTTTATACAGCCAGCGCTTCGTTCGTTTTTGTTTTATCGCGAATGACCTTTGAGAAATCCCATAATTCCTTGCGTTTTTCGGATACTGACACGCTTATTCCTACACAGGATCACTTGCCAGGCTTTCATCCCACCCCACCTCTTTTCCAGCTCTTTCAACCCGTACCACAATCAATTTGAAGAAGGGACCCAACCCAAAACCACCTATCCATCACCTCCAGAGATGTTGCCTTCCCTGCTGAGTTACTGCACCATTTTGTGCCTTTTTATTCTCAATATACTGGGCTGATGCTTGAAACCACCACTCTTGGTCTCGTGAGAAAGGGTGCAGACTCAAAGCTAAAACCAAACCAAAAGTGTGTAGATTGCTCTAAAACAAATCTCAATTTCCAAATGTGGAATGCTAAGAGAAATTGTGGCCAAATGATAGTATGATGGCCATTCTGGAGGGAAGTGATGTATTTCTATGTTTTGTTATAATTCCTATTTGACAAAGATCTCGATAGTCTGGAGAAGATACATTTCCTGTTTACCCTGTTATTTTTGATACTTTGACATACAGAATCCCCATTCAAATATGCGGTCTGGTGAGAAACATGCACTCAGTTTCTCCACTGCAGCAGTTAGATGCAGCAACAATTCCATAGTTTTATCCTCTGCTTGCAGCAATTTTATTGAAAAGGTTTGATTTTCATTTTATCTTTTTTCTGCAATGACATGGATATTATGAACATGCCACCAGCTAGAGAACAGTCCTGAACTATTATCTTCCTCATTGGTAACCCTCAGACTATCTTTGATCGGACCTTACTGGCTTTACCTTGCACTAAACGTCATTACCTTATCATGTATCTATACACTGTAAATGGCTCGATTGTAATCATGTATTGTCTTCCCGCTGACTGTAACAAACACTTTTTCAATGCACCTTGGTCCACCTGCCATTCGAGGCAGCATCGCCATTCAATATGATCATGGCTGATCACCCAAAATCATTAGCCTGTTCATGCTTTTTCTCCATATCCCCGATTCCTTTAGTCGTAAGAGCTAGATCTAACCCTCTCGTGAAAACATGCAGTGAATTGGCCTCCACTGCCTTCTGTGGCACAGGATTCCACAGATTCACAACTCTCTGAGTGAAAAGGTTTTTCCTCATCTCAGTCCTAAATGGCCTCCCCCTTATTCTTAAACTGTGACCCCTGGTTCTGGGCTACCCTAACATCGGGAATAGTTTTCCTACATCTAGCCTGTCCAATCCCTTAAGAATTTTGTATGTTTCTATAAGCTCCCCTCATCCTACTAAATTCCATTGAATAAAAGCCTGGTCGATCCATTCGTTCATCATATGGAAATTAACCTGGTGAACCTACGCGGCATTCCCTCAATAGCAATAATGTCCTTCCTGAGACCAAAACTGCACACAATACTCCAGGTGCGGTCTCACCAGGGCCATGTCCAACTGCAGTAGGACTCAAATCCCCTCACAATGAAGGCCAACATGCCATTAGCTTTCTTCACTGTCTGCTGTACCTGCATGCTTACTTTCAGTGACTGATGTACAAGGACACCCAGATCTAGTTGTACCTCCCCTTTTCCTAATCGGTCACCATTCAGATAATAATCTGTCTTCCTGATCTTGCCACCAAGGTGGATAACCTCACATTTATCCACATTATGCATTAGCCATGCATCTGGCCACTCACCCAACCTATCCAAGTCACCCTGCAGCATCCTCGCAGCTCACACTGCCATCCAGCTTTGTGTCATCCAAATTAACCAAACAAAACTAAACTAAACCTGTAGCTTGGATCCATTCAAGAAACACCCGCTGAATCTTTAGACCTGTTGCTCTCACTTCAACGGTGATGAAGTGTTTTGAACGGCTGGTCCTGGCCCACATTAAGTCCTCACTCCCATCCACCCTGGATCAGCATCAGTTTGCATATAGAGCTAATAGATCAACGGAGGATGCCATCAACATAGCTCTACATTCTGCACTGACACATCTGGAGCGTCCTGGCTCTTATGTGAGGATGTTATTTGTAGATTTTAGTTCTGCATTTAATACCATCATCCCCAGCAGAATGGTGGACAAACTGTCTGATCTGGGTGTTAATGCAAACACATGCGGATGGATTAAGGACTTTTTAACAGACCGCCCACAGACTGTCAGGTTGGGGTTCAATTACTCCCCAGTCCTGACGCTCAGCACAGGAGCGCCACAAGGTTGTGTGCCGAGTCCCATCTTGTATACAATATACACTTATGACTGTATACCAACACAGAGTACAAACAGGATCATCAAGTTTGCGGACGACACGACTGTGGTGGGACTGATAAACAACAACGACGAGTCTGCCTACAGAGATGAAGTCCAAAAACTGACTGTCTGGTGTACCAAAAACAACCTGGTACTCAACCCATCAAAGACAAAAGAACTGGTCGTTGACTTCAGGAGGAAGAGGAGAGAGGAACCTGCACCCTTATACATCAAAGGAGACATGGTGGAGAGAGTCACTGGCTTTAAGTTCCTGGGAATAAATATCTCCCAGGACCTCAAATGGCAAATGAACACCGTCACTCTCGTGAAGAGGTCACAGCAGCGGCTGTATTTCCTGAGGTCTCTGTGGAGAGCAAATGTCTCACAGCCGCTGCTGTTGTCCTTCTACCGATGCGCTGTGGAAAGTATCCTCTTCTATGGAATCCTGGTGTGGTTTGCTAGCTGCACTGTGGCTGAGAGGAGGGCGCTGCAGGGAATTATAAAAACTGCACAGAGCATTACAAACGCTCAACTGCCCTCCTTGAATGATATATATAGGGCCCGATGCTTGCACTGGCCCTATATCAAGCAGGATACATCCCACCCTGCCAACCACCTTTTCACTCTGCTACCCTCTGGGAGGCGATTCAGGTCTCTGAAGGCTCGCACTGGTAGACTAAAAAATAGTGTCTACCCATGTGCGATAAAAAGGCTTAATTCCAACAGAGAACACTGGGGAAGGAAAATGTAATTCCAAGAAATGCAACATTCTTTTAAAATTATTTTTAAATACTTATTTATTATTTTTACTAATAAGTGTACATATGTGTCAATGGTTGACGTGTTTGTATTTTTTTAACCGGAGGAGATGTAATGGAATTTTGTTGCACAGTATTGTGCAATGACAATAAACGTATTCAATCATTCATTCATTCATTTTTCCGCACTCCTTCTCGTTCAACACCTCCAATTTAGTAAGCAAAACCAAGGCCAGTACTGAATGTGTAACTTGACTTACACACTATACAGTCAGCATAGCAAAACCTTGGCTGCAAAATTAAAGCAATTACTGCTGCTATCATCTTCATCCATACAACATCAAATAACGTTGGTGTTTGCACAACAATAAACAGTTAGCCAGCCTGTTAAAATGCACCATAACTGTAAAATTCTGATCTTTTGCACTTCTCGAGTTTTGTGAAGAAAATAATAACAGTACCCAACAATTGATGCTGAGGAGGCTGTTCTTTTTCAAAGTGGATCCTGGGAATGAATCAAGACTTACAAATCCATGGTGGCTTTGATATATTTTGAAACCACTTCATCAAGATAGTACCAACCAATGGAAATGTGCTGCATTCCCTGATAATCCTTCTGGTCTTTAAATATCTGTTGTATTATTCTCTAAGGTGTAAAGTGTTTGCATTTTGCGTGTACTGTTGACATTCGGCTGTCTGCCTCTGCTACTCATGCCATGCCTATCAATCTCTCCCATGTCTCAGGCCGTTAAAGCACCTTAACTCGGTGTGTCTTATCAGTCCCAAATCTGTTTAATGTTGCACACACACATACAGGGGAAGTCGGTTCCAAACTGCACAAGCTGTTCAACTGAACCCACCTGGTTCTTGGAGTCAATGAGTTTGCTTTAAATGCCCATGATCCCATATGGTCTTCCAAATCAATTGTTTTTAAGCAAGTTATGTCATTCTACAGTATAAGTTCATAAATTATAGGAGTACAATTATGGGCCTGTCCCACTTAGGCGATTTTTCAGCGGACTGTCAAGTTGCCGGCAGTCGCCTGAAAACCCGGTAATTGGAATGGCGACTGTCAGAGTGGATCACACACAAACATCGCTTTCTTCATCAGCCCATTATGCAAGCAGGGGGACAGGGCATGCGGGGGGAGCGTTGTCTAAAAAATTCACACGGTGCAAAGCCAATGTGATATAGACACACACCGCGATGACCAGGAAGGTTGGTGCTGTAAAAAGACGGCTGAAGCACAGTGTACTGTAAGTCCTTTAAAAGGTGGGGGGGGGGGGGGGGGGGAAGGGGGGGAGGGGGGGGGGGGAGAAGGAGTGGCGACAACTTTTAAGAAGCCAGATATACACGGCTGTGAAGCTCGGCGGACATATATCATTACCGATCGGTTATCCTTGGTTCTGACCTACCAACCTACGAGAACCTCTGAGAACCTTCAACCTCCTGGCAACCCACTAGGACCTCTTGGCCACCCACCTACGGCTCGGGAATTCTCGTTACTCTCCATGGCGGCTTCATTCTAGTCGCCGTTAATTTTTCAACATGTGGCCGTGACTAGTTCCCAGAATGCGGGAACTCCTCACGACCATGAAGGCGACTCCCCGGCAACCACCCACGAACATGTGGCAACAGTATAGTCTCCTGCAAAAGCCTAAAAAGTTGCCTAAGTGGGGCAGGCCCATTAGGCCATTCGGCCCATCGAGTCTAATCCGCCATTCAATCATGGCTGATCTCAGCCTCCTAAAGCCATTTTCCTGCCTTCTTCCCATAACTCTTAACACCTGTACTAATCAAGAATTTGTCTTTCTCTGCCTTAAAAATATCCATTGACTTGGCCTCCCACAGCCCTCTGTGGCAATGAGTGCCACAGATTAACTACCCTCTGACTAAAGAAGTTCCTCCTCACCACCTTTCTAAAAAGCGCTCTTTAATTCTGGGGCTATGACCTCTGGTCCTTGATTCTCCCACCAGTGGAAACATGCTTTCTACATCCACACTATCTATGCCTTTGGTATTCTGTAAGTTTCAAAGGGTCCACCCTCAACCTTCTAATCTCCAGCGAGTACAGACCCAGTGCTGTCAAACGCTCAACATATGCTAACCCACTCATTCCTGGAATCATTCTTGTAAACCTCCTCTGGACCCTGTCCAGAGCCAGCACATCCTTCCTCAGATATGGGGACCAGATTTGCTCACTGTACTCCAAATGCAGTCTGTCCAGCATCTTAGCATTTGAATCTGAATATCTGGCTCAATTTTCTCTTTAAAGTTGTGCTTTTATAATATCCCAAATCCAATACAAATCAGCCACTCACTCAGACCCACCAGTTATCTGTCCATTAGAGTTACAGAATGACTGCACCATGGACAAAGGACACTCAGTCGGTCGAGTTCTTGCAGGTTCCATGCAAGAACATCCAGCCAGTCCCACTCTCCACAATACTTCCAGAGTCCCACAGATTCTTTCCATTCAGATATTTATCCAGCTTCCTTTCAAACACTACAATTGATTCTATCTTGACTACACCTGGCATTTATTCCAGATCCTGATCATTCTGTGTCTCAGAGTTCTTACAGTTATAGTTATAACGGACAGTTCTGTTGACAATCACCTTTTTATGCTCCTTTAATCTTGACCTCTTTCATATTGGGAATTTTATCCAATCCCTCAAGATGGTGCCCAAACCGGGTAACTCCCTGCGTGCTGGTCCCAGAAGTGAATCTGCAATCATTCATTACAAGCAGTATTTCTTCATTTAACTGTGCTCCCTTGATCCTGTATCTGTAAACTGTGGACGGCTTGATTGTAATCATATATAGTCTTTCAGCTGACTGGAGAGCAGGCAGCAAAAAAGGTTTTCACTGTACCTGGGGACACAATAAACTAAACAACTAAACTAACCTTTCTGTACCCTGCACAATTTTAACTGGCTCAGTCAGATTTCTTCAGAGCCTCTTCATTCAAAGAAAAATAACTCCAATCTCTCTACTCCATCTGCATATTTAACATCCTTTATACCTGAAATTCTTCTACCGAATCTTCTCCACAACAATCAATGAGACAGAGGGCCATACAAGGAGGACAGAAGCAAAAGGTAGAAGGGAGATAAGAAAAACAAAGCTTTATGCCTTAATGCGAGGAGCATTCGTAATAAGGTAGGTGTTACTAGCTGTTACTAGTTAAGGGATATGATATAGTTGGAATTACGGATACATGGCTCCAGGGTGACCAAGGCTGGGAGCTAAACATGCAGGGGTATTCAATATTCAGGAAGGATAGGCAGAAAAGAAGAGGTGGTGGGGTGGCATTGCTGGTTAAAGAGGAGATTAATACAATAGCAAGGAGAGACAATAGCTTGGATGCTGCAGAACCGGTATGGGTAGAACTGAGAAATAGCCAAGGGCAGAAAACACTTGTTGGAGATGTATACAGACCACCAAACAGCAGTGGGGAGGTTGGGGATAGCATCAAGCAGGAAATTAAGGATGCATGTAGCAAAGGTACAGCAGTTATCATGGATGTCTTTAATCTACATATAGATTGGGCCAACCAAATTGGTAACAGCACTGAGGAGGATTTTCTGGAATGTTTACGGGATGGTTTATTCAACCAATATGTCTTGCAAAGCCCTTTGGGCAATAATGACCATAATATAGTGGAATTCTGCATTAGGATGGAGAGTGACACAGTTAATTCAGAGACTTGGGTCCTGAACTTAAAGAAAGGAGACATTGAAGGTATGAAATGGGTATTGGCTAAGATAGACTGGCAAATTATATTTAAAGGGTTGACGGTGGAGATGCAATAGCAAAGATTTAAAGACCGCATGGATGAGCTCCAAAAGGAGTTCACCCCTGTCTGGCATAAAAAATAAAATGGGGAATGTGGCTCAACCATGGCTAACGAGGGAGATCAAGGATAGTGTTAAATCCAAGGAAGAGGCATGTAAATTAGCTAGAGGAAGCAGCAAACCAGAGGACTGGGAGAAACTTAGAACTCAACAGAGGAGGACAAAGGGGTTAATTAAGAGGGGGGAAAAAGAGCATGAAAGAAAGCTTGCGGGGAATATAAAAACTGACTGTAAAAGCTTCTTCAGATACTGTATGTAAAAAGGAAAAGATTAGTGAAGACAAATGTAGGCCCCTTATAATCAGTTATAATCAGAGACAGGTGAATTTATAATGGGAAACAAGGAAATGGCAGATCAGTTAAATGAGTAATTTGGTTCCGTCTTCGCTAAGGAAGACACAATCTTCCAGAAATACTAGAGGACCAAGGATCGAGTGGGAGGGAGGAACTGGAGAGTATCCACATTAGTCAGGAAATGGTGTTAGGAAACTATTGGGACTGAAGGCAGATAAATCCCCAGGGCCTGATTGTCTGCATCCCAGAGTACTCAAGGAGGTGGCCCGAGAAATCGTGGATGCATGGTGATGATTTCCAATGTTCTCTCGACTCTGGATCAGTTCCTGTGGACTGGAAGGGAGCCAATTTTAAGAAAGGAGGGAGAGAGAAAATGGGGAATTATAGACCCGTTAGCCTTACATGTGTAGTGGGGAAGATGCTTGAGCCGATTGTTAAAAATGTTATAGCAGCGCATTTGGAAAGCAGTGACAGGATCGGTCAAAGTCAGCATTGATTTCTGAAGGGGAAATCATGCTTGACTAATCATCTGGAATTTTTTGAGGATGTAACAAGTAGAATGGATAAGAGAGAGCCAGTGGATGTGGTCTAACTGGACTTTCAAAAAGCCTTTGACAAGGTCCCACACAAGATTAGTGTGTGCACGTGGTATTAGGGGTAGGGTATTGATATGGATAGAGAACTGGCTGGCAGACAGGTAGAAAAGAGTAGGAATTAATGGGTCCTTTTCAGAATGGCAGGCAGTGCCACAAGGCCCTGTGCTGGGAGCCCAGTTATTTACAATATATATTAATGAATTAGACGAGGGAATTAAATGTAACATCTCCAAGTTTGCGGGTGACATAAAGCTGGGTGGCAGTGTGGGCTGCGAGGAGGATGCAATGCAGCTGCAGGGTGACTTGGATTGGTTGGGTGAGTGGGCAGATGCATGGCAGATGCAGTATAATGTGGATCAACTTTGGTGGCAAGAACAGGAAGGCAGATTACTATCTGAATGGTGTCAGATTAGAAAAAGGGGAGGTGCAACGAGACCGGGTGTGCCTGTACATCAGTCATTGAAAGTAAGCATGCAGGTACAGCAGACAATGAAGAAAGCTAACGGCATGTTGGCCTTCATAGTCACAGAGTCATAGAGTGATACAGTGTGGAAATAGGCCCTTTGGCCCAACTTTCCCACACCGACCAACAATGTCCCAGCTACACTAGTCCGGCTTGCCTGTGCTTGATCCATATCCCTCCAAACCTGACCTATCCATGTATCTGTCTTAACTGTATCTTAAACGATAGGATAGTCCCAGCCTCAACTACCTCCTCTGGTAGCTTGTTCCATACACCAGCACCGTTTGTGTGAAAAAGATACCCACCAGATTCCTATTAAATCTTTTCCCCTTCACCTTGAACCTATGTCCTCTGGTCCTCAATTACCCTACTCATTTAGAGAGGATTTGAGTATTGGAGCAAGGAGGTCCTACTGCAGTTGAACAGGGCCCTGGTGAAACTGCAGGTTTAGTATTTCAATTTGAGGAAGGACATTATTGCTATTGAGGGAGTGCAGCGTTAACCACCAGGTTAATTCCCGGGATTGGGGGACTGACATATGATGAAAGAATGGGTCTACTGGGCTTGTATTCACTTGAATTAAGGATGAGAAGGGATTGTATAGAAACATATAGAATTCCTAAATGATTGGACAGGCCAGATGCAGGAACTATGTTCCTGATGTTGGGGGAGTCCAGAACCAGGGGTCACAGTTTAAGAATAAGGGGTAGGCCATTTAGGACAGAGATGAGGAAAAACATTTTCTCCCAGAGAGTTGTGAATCTGTGGAATTCTCTGCTACAGAAGGCAATGGAGGCCAATTCACTGGATGTTTTCAAGAGAGAGTTAGATTTAGCTCTTTGGGCTAAAGGAATCAAGGGATATGGGGGAAAACGCCAAAATGGGGTACTGATTTTAGATGATCAGCTATGATCATCGGCCAAATGGCCTACTCCTGCACTTATTTTTTTCTATGTTTCTAATCACATCTTTCCTCTTGTGTGACAAACAATATGACCAAGCCATTGTTTTCTAATCGTCGTCTTGCTCTTGTTCTCTCTGCCACAATACATAAACTCCACAATCCTACATGTTGATCAAAAATCTCTCTGTTTTCATATCAATGTTAGGCTTACACCCTTGACTTTGACTCTTCTCTTTCTGCAAATATTAAATCCTTCACTTTCCTCAGCATTTGCGACAATCCGTTAATTCCCTTAAACTGTCTCTACCTCCTTGAAGTCTATTCTCACTTCACTGTTCTCGTCCCAGTTCACTACATCTCCAAGTTTTGTTGTCATTTGCAAACTTGGAAATTCTGTCCTACATACGACTGCTCTTATATATTGCATACAGGTAAAATGGTGGTGCTTGTACTGACTCCTGTGGAACTGCATTGTACACTTTCCTCCAGCCCATGCAACAACCTTGCACGCTTATTCTCTTCTGTTAGTCAATGTTTGATCAATATACAACAGCCCCTTTCATTCTGTGGCCATCAATCTTGCTGACAAGCCAGTGACGTGGCAGCTCATCAAATCCCATTTGGAAGTCAATTGATTCCTCATCAGATGCATAACCTTCATTAATTGTCTCTGTTATTTCATTTTTTTTAAATCTCAGTCAATTTAGATGCACATCATTTTCCTTTGATGCAGCTATTTGGTCTAGACTATTCAACCCACACTTGTCTAGTTGACAGCAGATACAGTCCCTAATTTAGTATAGTTTGGAAATACAGCGCAGAAACAGGCCTGTCGGCCCACCGGGTCCGCGCCGACCAGCGATCCCCGCACATTAACACTATCCTACACCCACCAGGAACAATTTTTACATTTACCAACCCAATTAACCTACAAACCTGTATGTCTTTAGAGAGTGGGAGGAAACCAAATATCTCAGAGAAAACCCATGGGGTCATGGAGAGAACGTACAAACTTTGTACAGACAGCACCCATAGTCGGGATCGAACCCGGGTCTCCGGCACTGCATTCGCTGTAAGGCAGCAACTCTACCACTGTGCCACCATGACCACCAAATGTAACAATGGAATTCCCACTGCCATTACACTTTAATTAATTGCATTGGAGTTACTGGATTTACTCTTCCTTGCTTTTTTTAGAACGAGAGTGTCCACGTTAGCCATTAAGTATGTGTTTATATCAACGTTATTTTATTTTCCGCACACTCCCATCAACTATCCCAGATGTTACCACTCAGTCACACACCAGGACAATTCACCGCAGATGACCAACTCTACCAACTCGCACGTCCTTGGTATTTGAGCCGAATCTGGAAGACGCAGTGAGAACGTGCAAACTCCACACAGACATCACCAGAGGTCAGGACCAAACCTGGATTATTGTAGCTGTAAAGCAGCTAGCTGCAGCTGGTACTGGGTGAAATCATTTGCCAGTTTCATTGAGAAAGTCCAAAGACATGCAGGTTTGGAGGCTCCTGTAAATTGTCTCTAATGTGTAGAATAAAACTAGTGTACAGGTTGGCGTGGACTTGGTGGGTTGAAGGGCCTGTTTCCACGTTTACTACCAGTCTTTCCTCATGCTCTCTCTTTTCTTGTATTTCCCCATGGAACTCTCTGATTCCTACTTATTATGTTCTGTTTGCTGTGTACACGTTACCTCTGCTCTATCTTACCCTCTTTGTGATCATCGGTGGAAACCTCTCTTCATTTCCCCTGTCTTTGAGGGACTGAACTCCAACTGAATCACCTTCATTTTAAAGGCCTCTCATTGCCCATTTGCCTGACAAATGTGTAGGAAGGAGCTGCAGATGCTGGTTATACACCGAAGGTAGACAACAAATTGCTGGAGTAACTCAGTGGGACAGGTAGCATCTCTGGAGAGAGGGATTGGGTCTCGACCCAAAACGTCACCCATTCCCTCTCTCCAGTGATGCTGCTTGTCCAGCTGATTACTCCAGCATTTTTTTTGCCTGACAAAGCTTTGATTCCCATTTACCAAACTGCTCTTCCCTGGAGTTGCTCCCCTTTGTAAACTTCCTCCAGTAAGCTGATTCCAAGCTGATTGATGAGGACGGGAACAGTAAAGTGCCTCGTTAAACACAATTGAGATGGTGATCAGTTTAAAAATTGCCATGAGCCGTATGATCGCAGGAAGGAGGGAGAGAGAGAAAAAAATTGGTCAGCCTGGTTACTTTGTACTAATCATGATCAATAAAAACAGCTTAATTGAATCTTTGCACCGATTAATGAGAACGCTGGGGTCTGCTGTGGAGTGATGTGGCCAACTTGTGTACCTTTGGAGATGGTACATATGCGACATATGTAGTATATGGATTGTTTATGATTCCTGTGCTTCACTCAGCAAAGAACTTCAGTTCTTGAGTCAAAAAGATGGGAAAGCAAGGCTGAATAAAGCTGTGGAAATATATTGAACAACAATTGTTCACTTGTGTACATACTCCTTCAACATGAGTTATTAGTATAGATAAACACACAGTGCTGGAGTAATTCAGCAGGTCAGGCAGCATCTCTAGAGAGAAGGAATGGGTGACAGGACCCAAAACATCACCCAACTTTTTTCTCCAGAGATGCTGCCAGACCCACGGTGTTACTCCAGCACTTCGTGTCTATCTTCAGTATAAACCAAAGTCAAAGTCCGTCAATTTTATTCGTCACATACACCCGAAGGTGCAGTGAAATGAATTTTCCAGCAGCGAAACAATTAAAAAGAACACACAATGCATAAGATTTAACACAAACATCTACCACAGCATTCTTCACTGTGGTGGAAGGCACAAAGTTCAGTCAGTCCTCCCCCTTGTTCACCCGTGGTCGGGGCCATGAACCCACCATAGTTGCCACCAGAGACAGCCCTAGGTATAGGCCATCTCGTTGGGATGATTGAAACTCCAATGTCGGGACAGTCAAACACACTCTGCGGCTTGGAAGTCCCGAATCGGCACTTTCGTACCGGAGACGGCGGCTTCAGGATGTTGAAGGCCACAGGCCGGCGGTCGGAGCTCTTCTCTGGGGATCCCCGGCAAGGGACCCCAGGCTCCGCATGGTAAGTCCACGCCGCGCCCTTGGCTAGAAGCTCCACAGACCGCGGCTTCAGGATGTAACAGTCCGCGGGCCAGCGATCGGCGCACTCCTTTCTAGCGACCCCCGGCAAGAGTTCGCCTGCTCCGCGATGGAAATGTTCACGCTGCACCCGCTGCTGAAACTCCGGGCCCAACTCCGGGAAAGGCCGCTCCAATCCATGGTGTTAGGCTGTGAGGGAGGCAACATGGAAAAAGTCGCCTCTCAGTGGAGGAGGCGACCAAAAGCGTTTTCCCCCTTTCCCCTCCCCACCACCCCCCACACTAGACACACCAAGAGACACTAAAACAAACATTTGGACACTAAAAAAAGTATTTCTACATATGGTGTTCGTGTGATGTTTACATGTTCTGTGAACGTGTCACACAGAGAGGTAGACAAATAGGTACAGGGCTTTAATTCTGTTGAATGATTGTTGAAATTCAATGAAATAGGTTGTCTTTTGTTCATGGGATTTACTTTGCCCTTGGTTTGAATGGTTGTGTACCAGAGAATTTAAATTCCCTTGGATGGGACCAAACATGGACTAATAGTCTGTCATTACTGTACCCATTAAAGGAGTGCCCAGCAGATGGTATTCCATCTGTGACTGACATATAACGTTTGTCAAAAACATCAATTTAAGTTTATCCAAGTGCTTCAAAGATATTTGTTATTTTGATTCCAGTGGCTGATTTATCCCGAGGAAATTATTAATAATAGTTCAATAAAGAGCATGAAAAGTGGCCATTCAGCCCACCGAGCCCTTGCCGACCAGCGGTCCACCCGTTCCCACTTTTTCTATGTCATCACATTTTCCTATCCACTCCCTACATATCGGAGGCAATTTTACAGATGTTACTTAACATACAAACCTGCACATCTTTGCAATGTTGAAGGAAACTGAAGCACCTGGAGCAAACCCATGCAGCCGCAGGGAGAATGTGCAAACTCCACACAGACAGCACCCAAGATCGTGATTGAACCCAGGCCTCCGGCGCTGTGAGGCAGCAGCTCTACCAGCTGTGCCGCCCTTGATAATCAGTACTACTCAGTAAATACCATTTAAATTTCCTAGCTGTCTTGGTGGGATTCGAACTCTTGTCAAAGGTCCAGATCCCTGAAACGTAGTCACTGCACTAAATGGTTTGTCACAGTTTAACCACTGAACCTCCATACCTCATTCTCCCCATGTTCTCAGTCGTTGCACTTGGCATTGTTTCTCTACTGTGATTTCGTAATGAACTTGGTTTGCAGTACAGACCTTGCTTCCATCTATCCACGAGGTACATTGACCCCATTGAAATAAACATGGATGTATTCAATAGCCAAACTATACTATTTCTGTAATTTACTCCAGTGATAAAAGACTGGAATTGTTTAGATGTGTTATCCCATGACAGCCACACAATGTACAAGGTTGAACTTTGATTCCATGGGCTATGATGCGGAAACAACCTCTTTTGTTGCCAATATGATCTGAGGTTTAAAGACCTGATGTTTAATGGGTCTGATATAACAAACCCCAAGATGAAAATGTATGTCGAAAGGAATGGATATTTTTAGAGATAGATTCTTATTTGGTACGGGTGTCAGGGGTAATGGGGAGAAGGCAGGGGAATGGGGTTGCGGGGAGAGATAGATCAACCTGGATTAAATAGCTTAGATGAGATGGGTAGAGGGGCCTAATTCTGCTCCTATCACTTATGAAGTCATGGACTGCAGATGCTGGTTTACACCAAAGATAGACACAAAGTGCTGGAGTAATTCAGTGGGTCAGGCAGCATCAAAGGTGAAAAAGGATGGGTGCCGTTTCAGGTTGGGAATCTTCTTCAGACTGCCAGTCTGAATAAGGGCCCCGACCCAAGCAGTCTGAAGGAGGGTCCCGACCCGAAACATCACCCATCCTTTTTTTCCAGAGATGCTGCCTGACCCGCTAAGTTATTCCAGCAGTCTGCGTCCATCTTCAAATGAAAATGTGTGTTAAATTGAGATCAGAAAATATTTAATTGTCAAGTTGTTTATCACTACTTAAAATAGGTGTGATATTTAAAAATGTCTGTACTTTTTACATATTTGGTATTTCAGTGAGCAGACTGGAAAGATTATAATGAGCTTTATAATGAGGGAAGCTGAGTATAAGTGGCATTTCCTAGCTGAACCTATGTCTCATATAGACAACAGGAATAGACACTTGAAGACACAGAGTCATGGAGTAACTCAGCGGGTCAGACAGCATCTCAGGAGAACAGGGAAAGGCGATATTGCAGGTCGGGAACCTTCTTCGGACTGATTACAGGGAGGAGTGGGGAAGAAAGCTGGCAGGGAGGAGGTGAGGAAACACTCATGGCTGATGTAGCGAGTGGATTAGAACATGGTCACAGAGGAGAGCAGGACAACAGAAGGAATCACAGAGGGGGTGCAGTGAAAAAGGGTCCAATGAAATAGACACTTTACTGTGGACATTATTGACAAATGTATTTTTGAAGATTCTTCAATTGACTTAATGATTTTAAATTATTAATAAATTGCATCCATATTCCTACGATGCGCTCCACTGAGCACTGTTCTGTATTAACAATGTACATTGGTGGACACAAAATAAATTATGAGAGATTAATTATGAGAGTAATATTACGGAAAAAACAATCCCTGTGGGAATAACAACATGAACTTGTGAAGCTTGGGGTGATCTTAGAGCTGTATAAAATAAGGAGGGGTGTTGATAGGGTGAATGCACTTATTCATGGCTAATGGAATAAAAAATTACAGGGCATAGGGTTAGTGTTATAGGGGAAAGATTTAATAGGAACGTGAGGAGCAGCTGCCAGAGGAAGTAGCTGAGGCAGCTACAATAACAACACTTGAACGATATTTGGACAGGTACATGTTTGGGAAAGATTCAGAGGGATATAGGCCAAAACGTTATCAAATTGATCTAGCTTTCATTGGACCTCTTTGCTGGCCTGGATGAGTTGGGCTGCAGGGCCTGTTTCTGTGCTGTATAATTCTAGGACTCTAAATTCTTCTGGTGCAAGGGCACCATGTTTAAGGGCACAAAGTGGTGAAATCAATGGGTCAGGCAGCATCCCTGCTGTCCATGGATGGGTGATGTTTCTGGTCAGGAACCTTCATCAGAACCAACCCGAAACATCTCATAGCCATGTTCCCCAGAAATGCTGCATGACCTGTTAAGCTACTCCAGCACATTGTGTCATTCTGTGTAACCACCGTCTGCAGTTTGTTTAGTTTCTACTAGGCAGTAGGTTTAGGTGGGCAAAGAGCTCGAAAAGGGAGGAAGATGTAAGGTTTGGGCGCTTGCATTTGTACCGTAAATCATGCAATAATGTGGTGAATGCTGAAGTTTTGCTTCCAGTTGGCAAAGCCTGGAGAGAGATCATGGCCTTCCATTCACTGGCTTTCATGCAGAATGCACTCCACTGCTGGACATGCCATGTAGTTCAGCGGTGGGTGCTAGATTTGCTGGGCATTCACTGCTATTATGCCCCCTCAAACCCTGTTGCGGGACAAACCTGGCACAGGATGTCATTGGGTATTTCAGGTCACTGCCGGCCGAGCTCCAGAGACCCTGCTTCAATCCTGACCTCAAGCATTCTCTGTGCGCAGCTTTTTCTCCCTGTGACCACGTGGATTTCCTCCAGGTGCTCCAATTTCCTCCCACACCCTGAGGATGAGTGGGTTTGTAGGTTAATTGAGCTCAGTAAATTGCCCCTAATGTGCTGGGACTAGTTGTGAAAGGCAGATAGCACAGAACTAGCCTGAACGGGTGGTTGATAGTCTGTAAGGTGGGTGGAAGCACCTGTTTCTATGCTCTTATTTCACCTTTTGTATTCCTTCACTATCACCTCATCACCAGCCCACAATGGACCATTGGTCCATCATGGACATCACCTATTCCTTTCCTCCTGAGATGCTGCCTGACCTGCTGACTTACTCCAGCATTTGGTGTCTATCTTGGGTGTAAATTGGCATCTGCAAGTCCTTCTTACACAAATTTTTTGTCCCCAAATCAGTCGAGAGTAAGCATACAGAAACCGTCTATGATGGCCCTATGTGGCAGATTCAATCTGGCCCAATGTATCAGTAAAGAAGATAAGTGAATGAGAAAGCAGGTCATCATAATCTATTCCTGCACAGAAAGCATTTCTGTGGAGGTTGAGGATGGGTATTGGTGATAATGATTACAGATAGAAAGCAGCAAGAACATTTGGTCAATTTTATTGATTTGTCTGATGCGAACTATTTCGAGAGATTTGACTTTTTATGTGAACCAAGCAATCGATATAGAAAATCATTGTTGTGCTTTTATGCTGTGCTTGCCCCACCGAAGCCCTCTGATCTTTTTTGAATTCTGCCTTTTGTAACCTGCGTGGAACAATTGTAGGAATCAAATAGTTCAAACCATTGCTCTATTTTGCTGCAGCCTTTCACAGCAAGTCACTGCCTGGCATCTTCACAAAAGCAACTCCTAGCTCAGGAAGTAAGTAAGTATTCATTTTCACCACTGACTGTCAATTGAGGGGGAAACAAACTTGCATTCTTTAACAAAAGGTCCAGTGGGATATGGGCCGAGGGGATCTTTAGATTTTAGATTGTAGAGATACAGCATGGAAACAGCTCCATCAGCCTACTGCAGACCAGCGATCACCCTGTATACTGACATTATCCTTTGCACTAGGGACAACTTTACGACTTTACTGAAGCCAATTAACCTACAAAACTGCATGTCTTTGGAATGTGGAAAGGAGCCAAAGCATCCGGAGAAAACCCATGCAGTCACAGGGAGAATGTACAAGCTCTTTACAGACAGCAACCATAGTCAGGATCGAACCTAGGTCTCTGGCGCTGTAAGGCAGCAACTCTACCACTACACCACTGTGCCACCCTAATCATAGACCAGTATTATTAATGTGCACAGTAGTTATTCTGATCGGTCGTCTCACCAACTAGACAGCGGTCCTGACCTCATTGGAGACCTTCGGCCTATCTTTAATTGGACTTTACTGGACTTTGTCTTGCACTAAACTTTATTCTGTATCTGTACACTGTGGATAGCTTAACTATAATCATGTATAGTCTTTTTGCGGACTGGATAGCATGCAACAAAAAGCATTTCACTGTGCCTTTGTGCATGTAACAATAATAAACTAAACTAAACAAATATTATTCATTATTTGATCCTTAGACTTGGTAAATTGTCCAAAATGTTTTGGAGACAATATTGTTGCTCAGGAAAGTTTCTGGTGACAGAGTTTATTATGGCTTTGATCTGTGGCTGATAACAATGTTGTTTGTCAGAATTTCAGATGGTAGGTTTAGATAAGAGAAACTTATATTTAATAATCTTCACCTCAGGGATGCATTTGTGATTAAGCTTGGTGGGTATAGGGAGATCTATGAACATTATGTAGTCTGTTGCAGTTTTGTTAGCGGGCTGTGATGCAGATTGAAGCAAGTGATGCTGGCAAGTCAGATCGCATATATCGAGGCACAATTTTGCCACAATCAGATGTTCCTTTTGTCTGTAACCTTGGAATAAATGTGTTCAGTTATGTGTGAGCCATCAGGTAAGAAGATTGTACATCTTTGCAACTTTTAAATAAAAAACCAAGACCCATCCACAAGCTCTTGTCACTTTTTTTTGTATTAAAGAGAAGACAAATCTAAAGACACCGAACACAAGCAGGAATTTTGTTGGGGAGAAAAAAAACTGTCAAATGAGAGGAGCTGGAAAGAAGAGGCATGTTTAATGTACTGAATTCACACCTATTATTTTAAGGCAATTGCTCGCATTCATGCAGGGAGAAATATTGACCCAAAGCTTTTTTGTTGTCTTTGCTTCAGAAGACGTACATCCCTGGAGATTGGTTGCATTAAACTCTCCCCACTTAGCAGTAAGTTGTGGAACAGCGGGTTTAACCCATTGAGGTCTAAGTGGAGGACCAGAGGACCTGAAGGATACCAAAGCTCCTGGACTCAAATCATTGTTACCTTGCAGTGATATTAGGAATCAGCTTATCATCCAAACCTATTCCGAACATTTATCATTCCATCTCTAACATCTTAAACCTTCTGCTAAGTAACTTGCTGAGGTTCCTCGGATCCTCTTGAAAAGCTGCAGCTGTCCAATAAGCCTGTGCACAGCCGTCTGACAGTGCTGCTGGCACACGGTTTGTTTTATCCGTGCGGTTTTGTTCCGGGTAGAGGCACTTCACTTGCAAAGCATCCCAAGCAGCGGTTGTCCCCCACACTGAGATGAAGGCGACCTCCTCGGTGGTGACAGGTCTTCAAAGGAAGAATGATCTGGCAAGTCATGAAGCAAAACTCTCAGTTTTGCTTCTTTGGTTCCTGAGGGACATGAAAGGCCTCTGACTGCCAGGTGGTTGTACTGCGACTCCGACAGATCACTAAGTGACAGAATGCTAAACTGCACAAAGCTGACATACTTGCAAACCTTTGAAAGCAAATAAATGCATTTGCCTGAGCACACTATCGCGGGCACTTTGCGTGTACATGTGTGTGTGTGTGCGTGTTTGCTGGCAGAGGTGTGTAAGGAAGCAGAGGCAAGGCGGTGACTATTTCTGGAGTTGATTGCTTGTCTTTGGAGTTGAGTTTAGTTCAGTTCCGTTTAGTTTAGCTCAGTTTTGCGTAGTTTAATTTGGTTCAGTTTATCTTAGTTTAGTTTAATTTAGTGACACAGCATGGAAACAGACCCTTCGACCTACTGAGTCCGCGCCGACCAGCGATCACCCCCGTACACTAGTTCTATCATATGAAGAAAGACTGGATAGATTCGGCTTGTACTCGCTAGAATTTAGAAGATTGAGGGGGGGATCTTATAGAAACTTACAAAATTTTTAAGGGGTTGGACAGGCTAGATGCAGGAAGATTGTTCTCGATGTTGGGGAAGTCCAGAACAAGGGGTCACAGTTTAAGGATAAGGAGAAAGTCTTTTAGGACTGAGATGAGAAAAACATTTTTCACACAGAAAGTGGTGAATCTGTGGAATTCTCTGCCACAGAAGGCAGTTGAGGCCAGTTCATTGGCTATATTTAGGAGGGAGTTAGATTTGGCCCTTGTGGCAAAAGGGATCAGGGGGTATGGAGAGAAGGCAGGTACAGGATACTGAGTTGGATGATCCACCATGATCATATTGAATGGCGGTGCAGGCTCGAAGGGCCGAATGGCCTACTCCTGCACCTATTTTCTATGTTTCTATGTTTCTATACTACACATGAGTGACAATATACCGAAGCCAATTAACCGTCTTTGGAATGTGTGAGGAAACTGGAGTGTGTGAAGACAATCCACTTGGTCACAGGGAGAATGTACAAAGTCTATACAAACAGCACCTGTAGTTGGGATTAACCCCGTGTCTCTGCCTCTGTAAGGCAGCAACTCTATGCTGTGCTACTGTGCTGCCAGTGTTTGCGGTTGGGGAGCTGTGACAGGTGCACCAAGTGCTGGGATCATCTACTCTCTTGGCCTGGTGAAATGAGAAATAAAGCCGGCTGCACTGCTGCTGAGGTAATTCAGGCCACTCCAAGCCTCCAGACTGTTGGCCTCCATCTCACACAATCAGCCTTTTCACAGCATTGGCAGAGGTTTGGAACCCACTGTTATTTGGCATTCAATTACCGCTGCCATGTAATTTGTTCTTGCTTGGAAGGATGCCTGGGACCAGCAACTGTAACTCCTTGACATTAAAATTCCCTTCTTCCTCCCAAAAGGTTTGCTGGCTCGTTTGGCATTTGGCTTTGGGGAAGTACTCTATCTTTGTAGTGCATTCACTGGACTTGAGCAGTGGCTCTCACCTTTATACAGTAGCAAGTGGTTCATTATGTGGATGTAAATGGTATGGAAATTAAATTTAATCCCTCGCAATGTGCTGGCCGTGGACAGCAGAGTCCACGCAAAACGCATTCCATAAAAAGAAAGTAAGAACAAACTAGGGACTAATGACCCACCATGGATGATTAAAGAAACAACAGTGAGGAAAGAGGCTTATACGAAGTATATGATTGTTGGCGAGTCCAAAACAAGGAGCATACAAAGTGATTAAAGTGGCACAGAGGTAGAATTGCTGCCTTACAGCGCCAGAGACCCGAGTTCGATCCTGACTATGGGTGCTGTCTATATAGAGGCTGTACATTCTCCCTATCTTCTTCTTCTTGCGTATGGCGTGCACAGCCTAAAGTTGTAGGACAACTTGTTCTATTTGATCTTATTTGATTGTGCACGCCAGGTTGATTGCATTCGCTGTAACAGGAAGGTTGCAATCTCCCACCCAGGGGGCGCCAACGTATCTCAAAACCTGGGGACTCCGGCTAAGGGCCAGAGAGGACACATCATGGGTGTGCACCCCCCCATCGAACGAGACCATCACTCGCCAGGCACACCTTGAGTTTCCCCCCCCCCCCCCCCCCCCCCCCCCCATGTTTTGAGAGGTGGGGGACATCTCCTCCAAGTTTTTGTGATCCCAATTTAAAAATCTCCGCTTTTAGCGCTGGATTGAGCCTCCGAAGCCTCGCACGCGTGTGTGTGTGAGTGTGCGCATGCGCGCGTGGCCGCCAAAAAATTGTGTCTCCCGTCCCCTCCATGTTTTGATAGCCAGTTCCGCTCTTGCTCCCACACCATTCTCCCTGTGACCACATGGGTTTTTCCGGGTGCTCCGATTTCCTCCCACACTCCAAAGACGTACAACTTTGTAGGTTAATTGGCTTCAGTCAAATTGCCAGCTGTCCCTAATGTGTAGGATGGTGTTAGTGTTCAGCGTGATCACTGGTTGGTTGCGGTGCATGGTGGGCATGTTTCCATGCTGCATCTCTAAAATCTACAGGTTTATGCTTAAGAAAACGGAGAGGAATGTTGGAATTCAGTTCCCAAAGGACATAAAATAAAGTAGCCAAATCGAAAGCTGAAATAGGGCACAAGATGATAGGAAAAGATAATAATGGCCAATAGCAGCAAAACTGAGGAAATGTTGAATAATTTAGTGAGTTTCATTGGGAAAAGGAAGTGTTTGTGATGTTAGAGGGTGAGGCAATGAGGATGTCCTCATTTAGATTAAAAATGCAGAAATATAAAATTGTATTTAATTGTGTCTGATGAAGGGTCCTGACCCACAATGCTGCCTATACGTTCCCCAGAGGTGCTGTATGCCCTGATAAGTTACTCCAGCACTTTGTGCCTTTTTTCGTAAACCAACATCTGCAGTTCACTGTGTCTTCATCAAATTATACCAGTGCCATTTAAAAGACAGAGGAGGCGAAATTGTGGTGATGGGGGGAGACCAGGGGGAGAGTTTGGAGGTGACTGAGCTGCGTGGCAGTATTCTTTGTAAAGGGTGGGGTTGTGGTGGCAGTAGTGTTCTTTGGATGAGTTTTGCTACTCCTGGTTTGACAATGGAATATTTGAGTGATGTTTTGAACTGCATCTGGTTGGTACTGACCTAATAATATGTCAGAGAGATAAATGAGCAAAAACTGGAGGGTAGAGTGGAACATAAACAACACTGTGGACTGGGCCGACCAAACAGCCCGTTTATCCACACTATGTTCTATTCAATTACCAAATGTGATGACATATTGGTATTGGTGCATGTATTTTCACAGAATGTCCTCCTTCCACCTATCTACTCCTCCCAAAACAGGTCTCTAAACCTGTAAAACTCATTGGTGACAAAATGTACCTTTCGCAGCTGTCAAGATAACCTATTGTAATTGAATTATCCTTCAAAAAAGAGTTGCCAGAGGAATGATTTAATCTCTCCCCATCTGGCGGGATCCTCGGCTTTATTAATACGTGGATTGAAACATGATTAGTAGTCATGAGCAGACAGATTGTTGGTTCACACCTACCATTTTGATGAGGTTTGAATCCTTTTAAAACTCGGTTAATGCTTTTGTTAAAGATTTGGACATACAGCCTCATGCACATACAATAAATGATTGGGGTTGTTGGGAGAAATTATGGTGCAGAATTACCAACACGTTTCAGTTAATTAGATAAGTCACAGAGGAAAAAGACCACAAGCTATTAACCACCTTGGTCTGTAAGCACATCGTAACCATTACGATAAATGTATTTACTTGTAAGAGAAATGTATTCCCTTGCAAAGGGAACTCTGATGGTACCTACAAAATAAAGTAACCAGAGGAAAACAATGAATGGGTAGGGAAGGAGGATATGGAGAAGATATATATATATATATATATATATATTACAATATATATTAATTATTTAGATGAAGGGATTACAAGTTACATTAGCAATTTTACAGATGACACAAAGCTGGGTGGCAATGTGAATTGTGAGGAGGATACAGGGTGCAGGGTCACTTGGATAGGTTGGGTGAGTGGGCAGACGCATGGCAGATGCAGTTTAATGTGGATAAATGTGAGGTTATCCACTTTGGTAGCAAAAATAGGAAGGAAGATTATTATCTAAATGGTGTCAAGTTGGGAAAAGGGGAAGTACAATGGGATCTGGGGGGTCCTTGTTCATCGGTCAATGAAAGTAGCATGCAGGTACAGCAGGCAGTGAAGTAAGTGAATGGCATGTTGGCATTTATGGCAAGAGGAGTTGAGTATAGGAGCAAAGAGGTCCTTCTGCAATTGTACAGGGCCCTAGTGAGACCACACCTGGAGTATTGTGTGCAGATTTGGTCTCCAAATTTGAGGAAGGACATTCTTGCTATTGAGGGAGTGCAGCATAGGGTCACAAGGTTAATTCCCGTGATGGCAGGACTGTCATATGCTGAGAGAAAGGAGCGGCTAGGCTTGTATACTCTGGAATTTAGAAAGAGGAGAGAAATCTTATTGAAACATATAAGATTATAAGATTTAAGAGGGTTTGGACGCGCAAGAGGAAGGAAACATGTTCCTGATGTTGCGGGAGTCCAGAACCAGGGGCCACAGTTTAAGAATAAGGGGTAACCCATTTAGAACGGAGATGAGGAAACACTTCTTCACACAGAGAGTTGTGAATGTGGCTCTGCCTCAGAAGGCGGTGGAGGTCGGTACTCTGGAAACTTTCAAGAGAGAGCTAGACAGGCCTATTGAAGATAGCGGAGTTAGGGGAAATGGGGAGAAGGCAGGAACGGGATTCTGATTGTGGATGATCAGCCATGATCACATTGAATGGCGGTGCTGGCTTGAAGGGCCATATTTTCTATTGTCTATAAGAAATGTAATATCCACATTAATTGCGCAGGCCTGTGGAATAAAATCCACTGTTGAGATTGTTTTTTACTCCCAAGATCATTTCTAAGAATACCAACTCATTTTACATTAGCAAGTTAAAGCAAGACATTTTTGATGCCAGGAATGCCGTTTTAAGTTGAGCAAATGCCTCAAAGAGAAAATAAACTGTGTTTGAAATGACTTGGAAAACGCAACAAAATGTAGTGTGCGAAACTGACCTGAAGTTTGTCACAAAGAAGTTGGAAATGGAAATGAGAAAAAAATGAATCAAAGTTTACATTGAAAGGTTGCATTAACATTGCCTCATTGTTTTAGTAATTCACGTGAAAATATTTAACCTGTCGTCTTAACCTAGAAGAAGTAAATCAGTTTCCAGTAATCTTTTTCGGGTTATGATTAATACTATCGGTTTTTAATTTGCAGTCTCAAAACTAGAGAATGATGGCTTATAAGAAGATCAGCTACCCTCTATGAAATCTCAAATTACTACTCTCCAATAGAAGCAGTCTGACTGTTTCAGTGGTAGTATCTACAGAAAGAAAGTATTCCTTCTCTAAAATATCACTTCTTATTTTGTGTAACCATCATACATGCACTGAACGTTACTCAAACTATTTGAAACAATCATTGATCTGTTAGTATTTAATAAATCCACTTAACTAATAGCAACTTCTTGTGCATTTGGTTATGTAATAGTGGCAGTGAGTTCATAAGGAATATTAGAGGAATTAGGCCATTTGGTCCATCAGGTCTACTCTGCCATTCCATCATGGCTGATCTATCTCTCCCTCCAAACCCCATTCTCCTGCCTTCTCCCCATAACCTCTGACACCTGTACTAATCAAGAGTCTATCTATCTCTGCCTTAAAAATATCCACAGTCTTAGCCTCCACTGCTTTCTGTGGCAAAGAATTCCACAGATTCACCACCCTCTGACCAAAGAGTCGTATGTGGCAATGGGTAGCTTACTGGCAAGGTGGAACCAAAGCCAACTTGCTTTATTGCCAGCCTATCCTACAAAATGGAGTATTTGGGATGGAAAGAATGAATGGGTGTGGATGGAAGATGTGTATAGGACATAGAGAGAAAAGTGACAATGGTGAGCAGAGGAATAGGAAAAATAACTTTACGCAGAAGAATGTTGGGGAAGTTATTGCGGGAGGGGTGGCAGTGATGATCATGAAGTGGTGTTGGGTTTTGATCAAGAAATGTAGGATAAGTAGCAGTGATGATCTGGAAGGTGGAGTTAGAGAGAGGTTGGGGAATGATGGCTGGGCACTGGGTCACTTACACTACTGGGAAGATGGAGGGATGTTGGGAGCGTGGCAGGATTTGGAATAATGTCTGGGGGAGATGTTTGTTAAGGAGGCGAATCATGGAGATTGAGTTGCAGCCACTGTGGGGACAGGTTGCTGAATTAGTTGTCATTGGAGAAGTGGTGATCAGGGGGAAGCTATTTGTGGAGAGAGTTGGCCACAATCACAGGACAGCGAGCAGTGTTTTTTTGTCGTTGAGGGTAAGGTGGGGCTATGGTGACAGTCACGTTCTAGGGACAGGAGGTTGGTAGATTTCTACTTCTCCAGGTTCCACATTCAGATATCTGGGTAATATTTTCGAACACAGTTGGCTGCGACTCTCCTGAGTGATGGTCGGAGTGCATCAAACCTTGTTTCAGAGCAAACCAGATGAGATGTTTGGCCAAAGATTGGCACAACATGTGGGAGTAACTTGGTGGTAGACTTGGAGTAGATTGGTGACATTTCAGGTCAGAACCCTTCTTCGGACGTATGAAGGCAGACCTGATATCTTTGAGTGCGGCCACTGAATTGGTGTATTTGATCATTTAGCAATTCATCAAACAGTACACGTCAGGTTGGCAGTGAACGGTTGTTTCTTGGCTGTAATGCTGATGATTTAACAGCCCATTAGCTCTTGAAAGAATGTGCACTGCACACAAAAATCATTTTAGTGCTGCATTCTAGCAGTTTGTCCTTCTTGTGTAAGTGGAAAGTCATGTCAGTTTGCCTGCTTCTAGAATTGTTGGCCAGGCTGTCATGTTTGAAACTCATTCCCTCTCTCGTTCATCAGCAATCTTTATTTTTGTGCAATATTATCCAATTCCCAACGTGTGATGGTGTAATTAACATTGCCAACTTGCCCTTTAAATTCAACCGAATTTCCTAACTAAAAAAATACCAAACGTGCCAATTCTAATGACATACTCTGTGTAACTATCTGTCAAAATGTGTTGGTCACAAGCTCGATGATTTAAAAATTTCCCCTTTTATCTTCAATTGATGCCTTCCAGTATTTGACATTCCCACCTGGGTAAAAGATTCCGAATATCTACTTGATCTACGCCTCTCATAAACATCTATCAGTTCTCCCCTCTGATGCTCCAGAGAAAATATTCCAAGTTTGGGCCTGACCGAAACGGCACATAATGTTGCCTAACCAAAGTATTATAAATCTGCATGCAGCATGACTTCCTGACTCTTACACTCAGTGCCACAACCGTTAAAGGCAAGCACAATGTCTACCTACATTATCACTCTATCTGCTTTGTTGCTCCCTCTCTGGGAGCTGCAGCGATGAACCTCAAGATCCCTCTGTATATCAATGTTGTTAATAAGTCCTGCCATTAACTCTATATTTTCCTCTTACATTTGACCTCCTAAAGAGCAATACCATCTGGATAAAAGAGCACATACATCAGACTTCTATTTATTGACAATAGCTCCACCTTCAACACCATAATACCAACCAAACTCATCTCCAAAACCATGGTCTCAGAGGTTCGAACACTCCTGTGCCTTTATATCCTTGACTTCCTGCCTCATAAACTGTAATCACTGATAATGGGGAACAAAACATCCTCTACCACAATTTTCAATCCTGGCACCTGCAAGAATGCGTTTTCAGCCCCTTAACATTTTCAATGATTCAGTGATACTTTATTGTTACATGTACATAGGTACAGTAAAATGCTTTTTTTTTTCATACAACCCAGTAAAATCATGTAGCATATCTCACCTTGGCAGTGCGCAGGCATTGCCATGTTTTGCCGCCGACAACGTTACAAAAGTTCAACGAGCAGTCCTATCCACATTTTGCAGTGGGCAACTCCGTCCCAACCGCCAACGCTTCACGCCCCAACCCCCCCAAACCCCTCCCCCACCAGGTCCCCTCAAGCACTATCTTACACACGAGGGACAATTTACAATTTTACCAAGCCAATTCACCGACAAACCTGCGCATCTTTGGAGTGTGATAGTAAACCGGAGCACCCGGAGAAAACCCACGCGGTCACGCAGAGAACGTACAAACACCGTATAGACAGCGCACAGTGGTCAGAATCAAACCCGGGTGTCCGGGCAGCAGCTCTACCACTGCACCACTCTGCCGCACATACCTCGAGACACGTGATGCTAATAAACCAATGCCACTAACTTGCACTTCCCAGATACTTTCCTCCGACTATTTTTACAAGGCTTGTCAAAGAAGTTCCTCTGAAGGTACATGGTACATCATTTATATAATGTACAAAACCCAGAGGGCATAGCTTTAAAGTTAGTACACGTCAGGTTGGCAGTGAACGGTTGTTTCTTGGCTGTAATGCTGATGATTTAACAGCCCATTAGCTCTTGAAAGAATGTGCACTGCACACAAAAATCATTTTAGTGCTGCATTCTAGCAGTTTGTCCTTCTTGTGTAAGTGGAAAGTCATGTCAGTTTGCCTGCTTCTAGAATTGTTGGCCAGGCTGTCATGTTTGAAACTCATTCCCTCTCTCGTTCATCAGCAATCTTTATTTTTGTGCAATATTATCCAATTCCCAACGTGTGATGGTGTAATTAACATTGCCAACTTGCCCTTTAAATTCAACCGAATTTCCTAACTAAAAAAATACCAAACGTGCCAATTCTAATGACATACTCTGTGTAACTATCTGTCAAAATGTGTTGGTCACAAGCTCGATGATTTAAAAATTTCCCCTTTTATCTTCAATTGATGCCTTCCAGTATTTGACATTCCCACCTGGGTAAAAGATTCCGAATATCTACTTGATCTACGCCTCTCATAAACATCTATCAGTTCTCCCCTCTGATGCTCCAGAGAAAATATTCCAAGTTTGGGCCTGACCGAAACGGCACATAATGTTGCCTAACCAAAGTATTATAAATCTGCATGCAGCATGACTTCCTGACTCTTACACTCAGTGCCACAACCGTTAAAGGCAAGCACAATGTCTACCTACATTATCACTCTATCTGCTTTGTTGCTCCCTCTCTGGGAGCTGCAGCGATGAACCTCAAGATCCCTCTGTATATCAATGTTGTTAATAAGTCCTGCCATTAACTGTATATTTTCCTCTTACATTTGACCTCCTAAAGAGCAATACCATCTGGATAAAAGAGCACATACATCAGACTTCTATTTATTGACAATAGCTCCACCTTCAACACCATAATACCAACCAAACTCATCTCCAAAATCATGGTCTCAGAGGTTCGAACACTCCTGTGCCTTTATATCCTTGACTTCCTGCCTCATAAACTGCAATCACGGATAACGGGGAACAAAACATCCTCTACCACAATTTTCAATCCTGGCACCTGCAAGAATGCATTTTCAGCCCCTTAACATTTTCAATGATTCAGTGATACTTTATTGTTACATGTACATAGGTACAGTAAAATGCTTTTTTTTTTCATACAACCCAGTAAAATCATGTAGCATATCTCACCTTGGCAGTGTGCAGGCATTGCCATGTTTTGCCGCCGACAACGTTACAAAAGTTCAACGAACAGTCCTATCCCCATTTTGCAGTGGGCAACTCCGTCCCAACCGCCAACGCTTCACGCCCCAACCCCCCCAACCCCCTCCCCCACCAGGTCCCCTCAAGCACTATCTTACACACGAGGGACAATTTACAATTTTACCAAGCCAATTCACCGACAAACCTGCGCATCTTTGGAGTGTGATAGTAAACTGGAGCACCCGGAGAAAACCCACGTGGTCACGCAGAGAACGTACAAACACCGTATAGACAGCGCACAGTGGTCAGAATCAAACCCGGGTGTCCGGGCAGCAGCTCTACCACTGCACCACTCTGCCGCACATACCTCGAGACACGTGATGCTAATAAACCAATGCCACTAACTTGCACTTCCCAGATATTTTCCTCCGACTATTTTTACAAGACTTGTCAAAGAAGTTCCTCTGAAGGTACATGGTACATCATTTATATAATGTACAAAAACCCAGAGGGCATAGCTTTAAAGTGAGAGGAGGAAAGTTTAAAGGAGATGTGTGGGGCAAGTTTTTTTACATGGAAGATGATGAGTGTGTGGAACACACTGCCAGGAGGCAGATACAATTGTGATATGTTTGACGTTTGGCTAGACTCATGGATATGCAGGGAAATGGATTATGTGCAGGAAGATAAAAATTGGTTTTGGCATCATGTTCAGCACAGACATTGTGGGCCAAAGGGCCTGTCCTACGCTATATTGTTCCATTTTTATTTTTCCATTTTTTAATTTTTCAATTCACTACTGTATCCAAAACCAGAAAAGGAAATAATTATAAGCACACTTGATTCTAATTTTCATACCTTTTGGGAAATATCCGTGTTGGAATTTAAGGGGCCTGGATGAACACTTAATTATGTTCCAGGGAAATATGAATATGTATTATTTAATTTTGCTGAACTACAATTGCTACAAGAACTAACAGTGGATTATTGTCTTTACAAAATATTTTTATTGAGAAAATTAATTATCCTGATGATTGGATGCTTTGAGAAGTTGTTTATTTCAAAGCTGCCAAACCTTGGGTTATTCTGTTAGTGACGCCTAATTCAATATCAAAACTTGGGGTTAATGAAATATTGACGCCTGTCCTGAGAGATTTATTTATAATGAAATTTATAACTTATTGTAAGCTGTTTATAAAGCAGGTATGATATTTTGATTTCATATTTATTTCTAATGTGTAAGAATTCTTCACATTAGTAATGAAATATCTGTGGCCACCACAACTCCTATGAAAGGTTTTTTGGTTAAAACTAATGTAACATGACAGGATTTAAATATCAGGCCACTGTTTTCACAGTAATAAGACTAATTCTGAGACCTGATGAGCATATTTAAGTAAAAACAAGAAGTTTCAGATGCTGGTTAATACACAAAAAGACTGCTGGAGTAAATCAGCGGGTAAGGCAACTTCTCTGGAGAACATGGATAGTGATGTTTTGGGTTGAGACCCTTCTTCAGGCTCCCCCCCTCCCTCTCCCCGCAATCAGTCTGAAGAAGGGTATCAACCCAAAGTGTCACCTATCCATGTTCTCCAGAGACGCTGCCTGAACTGTTGAGTTACTCCAGCACTTAGTGCCACTTTTGAGAGTATTTGAGTGGTTTCTTGTGGAAAACGTTAATCCTTGAATTATTTCACTAATTTGAAATCCACTGCTGCAAAAGGGTGAACTCTGGAATAAAAAGAGAAAATTTAATAAATATTCAGCAAGTCAGGCAGCATCTGCGGTAAGAGAAACACTATTCCTTCTTCGGGTCAATGGTCTTCCATTACAACTGGGAAAGTGGGAAAACACGAGTGCTGTTTTCTCATTTTCCCTGTTCTGTCAAAGAGTCGTTGATCTGAACCATTCATGGGCCTGTCCCACTATACAATACAATACAATACAATACAAATTTATTGTCATTTGAGCCCCAGTGAGACTCAAACGAAATTTTGTTTCCACAGCCATACAAACAAAGACAATGTCCTACAGACATACACACAATTAAATTCACACAAACATCCATCACAGTGAACCCACTGTGATGGAAGGCAAAGTCTTTTCTCTCCCCTGCTCTCAATTTCTCTCCCGATGTCCAAGCCCCAGGCGGGTGATGATAAGTCCCACGGCCATTTTAGGCCGCGGGACGGCCCCGCTCCGGTCTGAAAGTACAAAGCCCCCGGCGGGCGATGGTGAGTCCCACGGCCATGAAACCGCGCCAGGTGATGTACGGTCCCGGTCCGGGTCGTTCCAACCCCGTGACACGGGCTGGAGAAGTCGCGTTGTGGGAGCTCCGGGAAGCGGTCTCTCCCCCCGGCTCCGCGAGCTCCCGATGTCCCAGTTCACCGGACCTGCGGCTGCTGCTGGAGCCTCCGAGCCCCAGTAGTCGAGTCGCAGCAGCGAGTCACCACCGCGCCCCACACTCCGAGGCAGGCCAGCCCCACGATGGTGAGTAGTCCGCAGCTCCGCAGTCTACCGAGCCCCCGGGTTGTTCAGGTTGGAGGCCGCTCCACGGTGCTAGGCCCCAACGACAACGGAGACCCGACAGGGAAAAGGTCTGGTCCCCCGGACAGGGAAGAGATTTTAAACAGTTTCCTCCTGCCCCCCCCCCCCCCCCCCCCCCCGCCCCCCACATATACACATTTAAAAAAACACTATTAAAAAACACCAAACGCTACATTTAACTAGACAAAATTTTTTTTTAAAAGACAGACAGGCTGTAGGGGCCGCTGCAACGGGTGAGTCACGCCACCAACCGCTAATACTATACGAGTTTACCCAAGAGGTCTCCCGGGTTTAAAAAAAATCAAACTTGTGGTAAGCACGTCGAATGTATGTAGCGGGTACGTCGGAGCTCGGGACGTCTCTAAGTGGCTCGTAACACTAACGGCAGGTACTCGAGAAACGCGGTAAGCTCGTGAAGACTTGTGAAGATTTTTCAACATGTTGAAAAATGTCCACGAGAGCCCCCAGTACCTACAAGCGGATATTACCGTAATTATCCGAGTTCGAATCAGAGGAAACTCGGGAGAACTCTTGAATTAGTTTGTACAGTGGGACAGCCCCATAACTCTTTTTCACTATATTTCACTATAATTCGGTCTGATGAATTTTTTGTCCAGCTTTTCCTGAGGTCATTTCAGATTTTTCAAATAATGGTGAACTTTAGAGTTGGTTAATTTGGCAAACCTGTCGGGGTGGAGCAGCTGAAGTGAAAGACAGAGTAATATCCCAAGCAATTAAAATATAAACAGTAAACATAGAACATAGGTGCAGGAGTAGGCCATTCGACCCTTCGAGCCTGCACCGCCGTACTAAAGTAAATACTTAGTGAGTGATACCCAAATATACAGACATTAACGCTGTTAAAGTGATCATTATGTACAGTCCCTTTCCTTTCCCACATGAGGTTTAGTAACTCATTATGACAACTAATTAATGGTAAGAATCCTTCATCGCCACAGATATCAATTAAAAATCTGCTGATTACTTTATCATAAATGTACACAGAAATTCACTGGGTTCTTTTTCCACATCGTCTTGAGAAAGAGCTTCAAGTTCTTGACAATTCTTTGCATATTTGTGCAGGTCAAATAGAGCTAAACAAATTCAGATATTTACTCCAGAAAAGACAGACTTCTGGAAGAACTCATCAAAACAGTTTTGTTTAGTTTATTATTGTCATGTGTCCCAAGGTACCGTGAAAAGCTTCTGGTTGCATAATATCCAGTCAATGAGAAGACAACATGGTTACAATCAAGCATCCACAATGTGCAGGTACAGGGTAAAGGGAATGAGAGAAAGGGATGGTCAATTATTTGGGTGACATGGATTCGCTACACAAATAGCCAAACATTCCTTTGCCTGCACAGCTGTTGCTTAACCCCTTGAGTTCTTCGAGCAGTTTGTTACTTGCTCCAGATTCCAACATCTGCTTTCATGTGTCTCAGATAATTAATCCATTAACATAGAACAAAGAACACAGCAAAGTACACAGGAGAACAGGCCCTTCAGCCCACAAGGTCTCTGCTGGACATGATGCCAAGCTAACCTATTCTCAACTGCCTGCACGTGATCCAGATCCCTTCATTCCCCGCATATTCATGTGGCAGTCTAATGTTTTTTTTTTAAACATTATAAATAATGAGTTAAAATTTATCAGGGTAATAGGTGGATACAAACAGACTGCCCCACTAAGTTATTGAGTTTGCTTTTAGTGTATATCAGTAAAAAGAAGGGCTGAATAGCCTGCTTGTGTGGTGTAAGATGCTATGATTTTGAGAGATCACTATTTTCCACTGTAAAGCCAGTCAGGCAACTTTTTTACAACTTTTATGCAAACCGGGCTGCTTAAAAGTTTCTGAACTGCTGTCACTTCATTTTTGTAAATGTCATTCAAACATGCATTGTAAGGTTTCCGGTACCACTTAAAAGGCAGTGATTCCAGCACATTAAAATCAGCTAGGTGTCAGGGCTACCTGTGTTGTATTCCATTCTGCCTCCAGCACTTGTCATACGATGCTAACTTTAATGCACTCGTCAGCAGTTTATCTTTTATCAATTCGTTCTTGATCCTCTGGATGATTCAAACCATCTATAATGGCTGAACGGGTGAATTCCAAGAATGGGTGAAGAACATTAACAACAGGGGATTCACTTAAAGCCCAGCAAAAGAGTAAGAATCTCAGAATCACAAGCTGACAATTTTGAAATCTTACAATTTCTTGAAGCAATAGGAGGTTAGTTTAATTTTTTCAAATCTGTGGATGCGAGTTATTATCTATGCTCGTGTGCACTAATATTTTTTTAGATTCAATCTTGGTATGACAGGGCAGCCTGACTAGAGCAAATATCAGTTAATGAATGTGCCATCACAAACTAATGAATTCAAAATGGAAAAGCCGCCCATGCTGAAACAAGAATTATGTTATGAAAATGAACATATGTCATGAATTCAACAGTGCCAGACAGAGAAGACTGCACATACAAATGGATCACTGTTCATGAGAAAACAAATACTTTCTAAAACAGCATAGTTGTCCAAATGAATGGGAAAGTGAATTGCAATGAAATAGAATCCAAACATGATATACAGAAGCTCAGACACGCAAATACTGTCTACGTATTCAGATACTGGGAATGCATGAGAGAGCTCTGATTTCTCAAAGACTCAGCAGTCTGAGGTGAGAAATTTGTCTTTAAATCAAGTTTCCATTGTGCAAGTAATTTGAAAGCACTATTTATGGCATCCTTTGCTGCCATCATATTAAATCATTTTGTTATGCAAATAAAAATGTCCTCTTCCCAACAAATCCAAATAAAAATGTCCTCTTCCCAACTAATCTAATTCATAGATGTATTTTTTTCGTTCAGTCTCCAGTGTGGATTTCATGCAATTACGTCGTAAATGAGTCCTGGTGGTGAACATCTAGTGCATGCTTCGAGCAATTTGTCAACAGAACAATGTCATTTGCCTTCACTTGGATGAGTGATTTTCATCACAATCTTTAGCATGTATTTTGGATCCAATAGGCACTTCTGGATCCAAGTGAAGTGCCTCTTGGATCCAAAATACATGCTAGAGGCACTTTTGGATCCAAGAGGGAATTATATTTTTTAAGAAAGGGAGAGTGACTAGGAACAGCAAAAGATACTTTGGAGATACAGTGTGGAAACAGGCCCATTCAACCCACTGAGTCCACACCGACCTGTGATTATCCCGTACATTAGCACTATTCTACACACGAGGGAACAATTTGCAATTTTTTACCAGAGCCAATTAACCGACAAACTTGTACATCTTTGAAGTGTGGGATGAAACCAGGGAAAACCCACAGTTGCAGGAGAACATACAAACCCAGACAGCAGTCTGCAGGGAGAACTCTACCACTAACCGTGCTGTCCTACAGACATTTTGCACCCGAGGCCTGGGAGTTACGAGCCCGTTGGTGTCTGGCGCTGTGAGGCAGCAAGCTTTTCCCATTGAGTATAGGGAAGATCAAACAAGAGGACATGACCAGAATTAAGGGACTATGAGGGGGAACTTCTTTACTCAGAGAGTGGTAGCGGTGTGGAATGAGCTTCCAGTGGAAGTGGTGGAGGCAGGTTCATTGGTATAACATTTGCAAAATAAATTGGATAGGCATGGATCAATCATGGTTATGGTATGACAGCAAGGGAAAAAAAGTTGGTGGCACGGGCTGTGATAGAGTTGTTATATGGTTATTTTTGCAAAATAGCCATTCAATCATGGCGACAACAAGGTGGCGCTGTGATAGAGTTGCTGCATCACAGCGCCAGAGGCCCAGCATCGATCCTGACTATGGGTGCTGGCTGTACGGAGTTTGCACATTCTCCCTGTGACTACATGGGTTTTCTCCGGGTGCTCCGGTTTCATCCCACACTCCAAAGACATGTGGGTTTGTATGTTAATTGGCTTCTGGAAAATTGTAAAAGTGTCTCCGGTGTGCAGGATTGTGCTAGTGTATGGGGTCATTGTTGGTCGGTGCAGACTCGGTGGGCCGAAGGGCCTGCTTCCACGATGTATCTCGAAACTAAACTAAACTAAAAGCCAATGCAAACTTACCCACAAAATGAATCTGTAAGAACGTCAATAACCTATTAGCTGCAAAGGATATACAGCACCTTTAGTGTGTCATAATCATCTTTGTGCTTTGAGGACAAAGGTAGGTGCTGGTTAGAGTATTCACACCATTGTCATGGAAAGCTTCACCAAGATTACCTCTGACAAGTGATGTGAACCGGTGATTTGTAATCAACCTGCCCTTTGTGCCAGAGTGCAATAATGTAACTGAAGATAGACACAAAAACCTGGAGTAACTCAGCGGGACAGGCAGCATCTCTGGAGAAAAGGTATGGGTGTTGTTTCAGGTTGAGACCCTTCTTTAGACTAGTCAGGGGAAAGTGAAACGAGAGATATAGACGACGATGTAGAGAGATAAAGAACAATGAATGAAAGATATGCAAACAAGTAACAATGATTGAAAAAAAAAGTTAAAGGAAACAGGCTATTGTTAGCTGTTTGTTAGGTGAAAATGAGAAGCTGTTGCAACTTTTGTGGGGGAGGGATAGAGAGAGAGAGAGAATACCGTGGGTTACTTGAAGTTAGAGAAATCATGAGTCATACCACTGGGCTGTAAGCAAACCTATGAGATGCAACTATTTGAATGTCAGATGATTATTGTTGGGACAGAAGGTTCTGAAGCAATTATCCAGGTATTTGTTTGGTTATTGTGGTCCACCCTACCATGAAGTCGAAAAAATATTGTCGCAATTAAGCTGCTAGAATTGGGGAAAAGAATAAAAATGACAAATATTTAAAATACAAGCAATGTTAAAATAATGTGCAAAGTGATGCAAAATATTTTTTCCTCTATATCTTTACAACCATCTTTTGTGAACTCAATGATTGGCATCCCAGTATTGTTAAATTAGCACATTTACAAGGGGCATCATAGATGTACGGAATGTTATAAAATGTGAAGTTTTATATAACATCATCTTGCTTTATGGTCTCCCCAAAGTATCTTTTTTGTGCAGGTTCTGATAATTTTCCAATACCATTTGTTTGCCTGTGGTAAGCTTCCAGAGAGTGTGTGCTTGGCTCACTTCAGTTCGAATGAGGAGCAAAGCATTACAAATTCCAGGCTGGCATCAGCATCATGCTCCTAGGGGGTTTCTCTGGCAATCATGCTGCCATTTTAGAGAAATGCTGTTTAAAACTAAAAGCCTCATGGGGGTCTCAGGACCATGTGTAATTATTCAAAGAAAGGAAGCAAGGAGTTGGTTGCTTGCTCTGGCTGCCATCTCCCTCCCTAGGGTGGCACATTGGTGCAGTGATTGAATTGCTGCTTCACAGTTCCAGAGACGTGGGTTCCATCATGACTACGAGTGCTGTCTGTACGGAGTTTATACGTTCTCCCTGTGACCACGTGGCTTTTCTCCGGGTGCTTCAGTTTCCTCTCACACTCCAAAGACGTATAAGTTTGTAGATTAATTGGCTTCTGTAAATTGTAAATTGTCCCTGGTGTGTATGATGATACTAATCTATGGGCCGATCGCTGGTTGGCGTGGACTCGATGGGCCAAAGGGCCTGTTTCAACAATGTGTCTCCAAAGATCAGCCCTCTCTTTCTCATCTTGATAAACAGGACCGTATGGTAAAATGTTCCACTCGTCAACAGTGAACTCTCCTCAATGACTGTGCACCGTCAGCTGGTCAGATGATCAGAAGGTTTCAATTAATGGTGGTGGGCGATGGAGGGGATCAGGAACCGCTCCGGTAGAACAAACATGCGGGAATTCGGACTCGATGAAATGGCGCCACACACAGTGATGTCGGCATTATATGTAAAAGACTATATGTTAAGACTGTCACCTCTGTAATTCAGCTCTTTGGTCCATATTTGGACCAAGTCTTGCATTGAATGATCTTGGCAAACCCCTAAACTGGGCATTTGTGAGTAAGTTATTTGTGAATACATTATTTTGTGAGTAAGTGTTGCTTGATTTCACTGGCCATGACATTTTCCATTACTTTGCTGATAATTAATAATGGACAGATGGCCGGTAATTAGCCAGATTGGAATTGTCCTGCTTTTTGTGACCAAATAATGCCTGGCCAATTTTTCATATCGTAGTCAGTGCCAGCAGTATTATTGTAGTGAAACAGGTTATTTAGCTCTACAGCTAGTTATAGAGCTCAGGTTTCCAATACTGCAGGTGGGATATGTTCTGGTTTCATAGCCTTTGCTGTATCCACTGCTTTTCAATGTTTCCTAATATCACAAGTATTTTAAGAGTTTAGCTTTGTCATGAAAATATTTTAACAACTTGGACAGTTAAGTCAAAGCTTAGCTGATAGAACATAAAACATGGGACAGTGCAGTGCATGAACAGACCCTTCAGCCAAAATATCCATGTCAAACATGTTGCTAAGTTAAAATAATCTCCTCTGTCTGGACGTGATCTATGTCCCTCCATTCCCTATATATCCATGTGTCTAACTAAAACCCCCTTAAATGCCACTGTCACATCTGCCCCACCACTCTCTGTACAAACAATCCACATTGTTAAACCTTGGCCCCCGCACCTTAAATCTATGCCTTCTAGACTTTGACATTTCCGCCTTTGGAAAAAGGTTCTGATTGTCTATCCTACAATGGCCCTTATAAATTTATATACTTCTATGAGGTGCATTCACAGCCTCTGATGCACCAGAGAAAATAATCCAAGTTTGTTCAACCTCTCCTTGTAGCTAATATCCTCTAATCCAGGTAGTATTCTGGTAAATCTCTTCTGCACCCTCTCCAAAGCTTCCACATCTTTCCTGTAACGGAGCGACCAGAACTGAACACAAACTCCAAATGTGGTCTGAGCAAAATACTATTAAGTTGCAACATGACTTCCTGGTTAAAGGTCTTCAGAGAGATGCCATGTCCTAGCAACCCCTCGTTATGCTCGGAAATATGGAAATCCTGTCACTACAACAGACCCCACTGGAGCAAGTCTTGCTGGTTACCCCTGCATGGTAAGTCTAAAATACACATGGGAAATGGAGAAAAGAATGCAGCAGATCAGGCAGCATTACATGCAGTTCACTGCTGACTGCATATTCATATTAGCTTTCTTATGATATTTGAATATGCAATTGTTGTGATAGCTGACCTGCTGAACATTTAGCATTAGGTAAAAACTGTATTGGCCAATGTTTTTTTGATGTTATCTCAACATAACAAAAGTTTAAACTGGAGGGTGAATTTTTGCTTGAGGGAAATTGGTGTTTCAGTGTCCAAACCAGAAGCAACTATTATTCAATTGTGTATTCAGAAAAAAGTCAAAATACATTAACAAATTCAATTTTGCAATCAATATTTATCAAAAATGAAATGAATTTGCACAAAGAAACTTAAAAAAAAAAGGTAACAATTAGTCTAGAATCACTACAGTCTTTAATGCATTATCATGGGTCACTTTTCTGCACCTTTCGCTGTTTTATTCTAATCCACTGCCTTGAGAATGGAAGGAAGGACATGATAATTGAAGGGATTAGCCAGTGCCATACAGTTTAATATTTAATTCAATGATTTTCTTTTCACTGATGAAAATATGGCTTAAGCCGACATGCTATCGAGCCTTTGCAAAAAGACCAGGAAGATTACATCAACATTTGCTGAGGTACTTTTCAGTGCAGCAGAATAATTAAAGATGATTCTGCTCCTGGTGTGACAAATTTGAAGATTTTCTCATTTAAAAGATCATAAGGAGGGTTCTTTCTGTTTCTGCCGGTTTTTCTAGAATTCCATGCTGTCAGTGAATGCACTAATGAATTGCAAATTAAACATTTGGTTGCACTAATACATTTACAAGACCTGTGGAGCATTATATATTTTTGTCTTTGAGATAACATCCTTAAATTTGATTTCAAGAAACATATTGATTTCAGGAATTAATTTGATTTCATGAATAAACATTATAGAAAAAAAACATTTGTCCTGTTTCTGTAATATTTATTCTAGCAATGAAATTCATAATTAATTTGACTGTACATTATGATCTCAAATTGTGATGTGAAAGGATCGTCTTGTCAAGTCCACACACAAGATTAGAAGTTGTTCAGCCAGAGCTGAACACACTTCTCGGCATCCACATACAATGATGTCTGTCTTGTGCTTCTTGCGCAAGGTGGTGGAAAGATTGATGGAAACAGGGCCGTGACGTGAATGTTCTTTCATTAACCCCATGTGAAAGGATAAATAAGCAACATTTCCAGTTATCAGTCACCATTGTCCTGCTTCTTTTTTTGTGGGTTTAATGTTCGCAGAAAAACCAAGCAGGTAAAAATGGATCAATTCCGTTCTCTCCCCTCACAAGAGATATATTGGAGCAGGTTCATAAGTTCAAATGCTCATAGATTATAGCAGCAGAATTAGATCATTTGGCCCATCAAGTCTACTCCACCATGCAATTGGCTGAACTACCTTGCCCTCTCAACCCCATTCTCCTGTCTTCTCCCCAGAACCCCTAACACCATTACGAATCAAGAATCTGTCAGTCTCCACCTTAAAAATATCAATTGACTTGGCCTCCACAGCCTTCTGTGGCAGGATAAATATGCTTGAACATAAGGTTGAACATATTTCTCCAATGAACTGCTTTTGAAGGAGTCAATGAGTGAGTCAGCATCTCATACAACTCATGGGATACTCCCTGTTTATTTACGATTTACATTTTTATTATTTATTTGCATTTATATAGTTTTCTTCCTTCATCCATCCATTAATCTGTCTCCTTGTGTAGACACCCAGCTGTTTCTCTGTTTTGGTTTATGAATCACTGTATCGATTATTCTATCTAGCAATCTATCACACTTTCTGATTGAATGTGTCTGCCTCGGTCTGCATCTATCCATTTCTCTGTCAGTCTACATATCCATCACTGCGTGACCGGATATATCAGTGACATTGAAAATACCAGTCGACCATAGTGCAGAAAAATGTCTGATGGATTAGTCAATATTACGGTGACAGGTTCAAGCTAGAAATAATTGATTCCAGTCTTACTGTATATTTAGCTAATGCCTGTTGAAGCCAACTCAGGTCAGTTCACTAGTAGGTAAAGTCCACATTCGATGAGGTGACATTATACTGCAGGAAGCCAAGTAAAGTGGAGCTAATCCTGCTCACCAGACTCAAAGACCTCGGCATTGAAGGTTCTGCACTCACCTGGCTCTGTTCCTACCTTTCCAACAGATCCCACTTCATCTCTCTCCACAACCACACCTCTGCTACAGCCACAGTCACCAAGGCATTGCCCAAGGCTCCGTAATCAGCCCCCTCCTCTTCATCATCTACATCCTCCCCCTTGGTCAGATAGTCCGCCACTTCAACCAGGACTTCCACTGTTACGCCAAAGACACCCAGATCTACCTCGGCACCAAATCCCCCCACAACCCCCCCCCCTCTCCCATATCAACTCCTGTATGTTAGCTATAAAAATCTGGATGCAACATAACTTCCCCAAACTCAACAGCGATAAGACAGTTCCTCCTCATAGGCTCCAAAGCCACACTCAGCAAAATCAATAACCCCACTCTCACCATCGACGGCACCACTGTCTCCCCATCTCCTCAGGCCCGCAACCTTGGCGTGATCTTTGATTCCACCCTCTCCCTTGAGCCTCACATCCGCCATGTCATTAAAAGCTCCTTCTTTCATCTCCGCAACATCGCCAAACTCAGACCCTCTCTCACACCTCCCGCTGCTGAAAGACTCATCCATGCCTTCATCTCCTCCCGACTGGATTATTGCAACTCACTTCTCCTTGGCATAAGCTCCACCTACATCAACCGACTCCAACTGGTCCAGAACGCAGCCGCCAGACTCATCACCCACACCAAATCCTGGCATCACATCACTCCAGTCCTCAAACAACTTCACTGGCTTCCCATCTCCCACCGGATCACGTACAAAATCCTGATCCTCACCTACAAAGCCCTCCACCATCTGGCCCCCCCATATCTCACTGACCTCCTCTCCTCCTACCAACCCTCACGGTCCCTCAGATCCACATCAGCCGGTCTCCTCTCCATCCACAAGTCCAACCTCCGCAGTTTTGGGGACAGAACCTTCTCCAGGGCAGCTCCCAGGCTCTGGAACTCCCTCCCCCAACTGATCCACAATTCCGTGTCCCTCACCATCTTCCAGTCCCGCCTCAAGACCCATCTCTTCACCTCTGCCTATCCTTAGTCCCACGTCCCCCTCCCTTTTCATCTGTGCATTAATTGCCTCATATTGTGTTTTGAATTGAATTCTGTCTTTACTTTGTGTACTAGTCATGTCTCTACTATTTATTTCATTCCCCTTACATGTTTTTCCTCTACCTGCTAAATTTTTGTAAGGTGTCCTTGAGACTCTTGAAAGGCACCCATAAATAAAATGTATTATTATTATTATTAATGCTGAGCAAAGTCAGCGCTATGCTAGGTACCCACCTACTGTATACTGAAGCTTAATGTAAACTGTTGCAAGCAAGCGTCATTGTTCCGTTTCTGTACATATGACAACTAAGCACTCTTGATTCTGGAAATGCAGAAGTCAAAATATAATTGTAAGAAGTGATAAGAGGAAGCGGGGTCTTGGCACACGGAGTGAGCGGGAGCGGTGGTGAGGAATGGTTACAAAGTATCACATGAGGTCACGACCCCCAAGAACATTCTCCCTCTCCCCCCCTCTACGTCGGGAACCTTGGGTGGAGAGTCCTGCATCGAAGAGTGCCGTGCAAACTGTTTCTCTCACGGTTCACAGACTCGCCAATCGCCTGCCACTTTTGCGGGCTGGTAGAGTCTTTGTTCCACGTGCATATGGAGTGTGCGAGGTTGCAGCCCCTGTTCCAACATCTAAAGGGGCTGCTTCTTGCCTTCTGACTGAACGTCACACCCACCGTCCTCATCTTTGGACACCCTGTGCGTAGGGGAGAGAGTAGGGGCGAGTGTGTCCTGGCTGGGTTCCTCCTGGGCCTGGCCAATCTGGCCATCCACAAGTCATGGTGCCATGTGGAAGAGGGCTCTGCCTGAGCTGGCTGCCTGCCCGTTTTCCGGGGTTACATCTGGAGTGCAAGCAATGTGTGCAGCCATAGGCAGGAGCCGGGACTAGAAGCCTGGAGGGTTGGGCATTGAACACCAAGGACCAGGAGCACAGGGCACATTTGCAACTGCAGCTGGGGTCCAGAGTACTATATTATTTCCTGTTTATTTAAACACACTGGGTTTTTGGGGAAAATGTCTTATATTGCTGTGCAATATGGAAAACAATGTGGATTTAATTTAAATTAAGAATTGTAGTTAAATCCAGTAATCCAGAATCTTTGTTAGTGTGGGACTACCGAGATCCCAAGTATGCCAGATTCTTGGAGTTTTACTGAAATTGCTAATCAGGGGTATGGCAATACTCTTTTGGATGGTTTGTAAATAAAAATATTTCACTCTGTTAGCACTTAGCACATTTGACCAAAGCCCCATTGAACTAGGTCTGGGCATATTTGTTTTTATTTGCTGATTGTTCACATTATCAGAATAACAGAACGAAAAACTGGTAAAGCATTACGCCCCCAGAACCCAGAGCTCTGTATTCAGTAAATAATTTTTGTTCATTATATGGCTGAACCACATTTGACAGAAAATCGGCACAAAATGCTGGAGTAACTCAGTGGGTCAGGCAGCATCTCTGGAGAAAAGGAATAGGTGACATTTTGGGTCGAGACCCTTATTCGGACTGAGAGTCAGGAGAGCGGGAAACTAGAGGTACGAAAATGTACAGAACAAATGAGAGCCGGCGCCTGAGCAGATGTCCGTTAGTTGAATAAACTCCTGTGTAATCAACACTAAGTAATCATCAGTCGTTGCACAATTACAATTTAAAAGAGAAATGAAGATGATTTGGGAGCCACTTGAGAGTATTGTTGGGACCAGTTAACTGAGACCATCAAATCCTGGAAATGTGCAGAACCAACTTGTTTGGTTAATAACTCAATGTCACATTTGTTGTGGTGCTTTGTATTTTCAAGGCTGCTTTAACCATGAGTGATATCAAGGCCAGGTGTTTGCACTTGATATTCACACAGCATTCCTAATATTCACATCACTTTTAAAATTATAAATGGGAAGCCCAGCAGATTTAATGCTTGCTCTTTTATCTCTGCACGCAGTGAAGATCAGCTGAGCCTGATGGCAATGTTCTGTTTCACTGAGTTGTGTTGTTTTTTGTCAGTAGTGTTACTCTGAATATTTTCTTAGAATGACAAAAATGTAAACTGATCGAATTGTCATCTAATTTTCAAGTTCTTTAAGTACATAAGATTATAGGAGCAGAATTGGGTCCATCAAGTCTACTCCGCCATTCAATCATTGCTGATCTATCTTTCCCTCTCAACCCCATTCTCTTGCCATCGCCCCATAACCCCTGACCCATACTAATCAAGAATCTGCTAATCTCCGCCTAAAAAATACCGAATGGCCTCTTCTGAAGAGGGGTCTCAACCTGAAAAGTCACCTATTCCTTTTCTCCAGAGACATTGCCTGACCCGCTGAGTTACTCCAGCATTTTGTGTCTATGGCCAGTTCCTATCTTTTGCTGCAATCAGTGAACTCTCTGTTTTTTTCCCCAGAATCTTGCATTAAGCAGCAAGTCTAAAACATGGTGCATCCATTACATGTTCAACGCAATCACTGGCAGAGTTTGAAAGCGTCACGGGTTTCACAAACTTGGCTATTTGTTTGCACGTTAGGCTATGAAGCATGACAGTGCTCAAGGAGAAGCAAATACAGGTTGTATCGGTTGTTTCCTCCAAATGCCAACCTCATTGTGACTGATTTCACTGTACAAGCGGAAGGATTGTTTTTCACTAATTTTGTCTGCAGTGTACTCGATGAGCAAGTATTCTGGTGCTGTAGCCAATTAACTTCACAGCTCAGATTAAACATAAGGATAATAAGAGGAAAATAATGACCAGTTTTGATTGCCGTTGCATTGAAGTATGCATGTTTTAAATGTGATGTGACAACATAGCTGATGTTTCAGGCCAGAAGTCTGCTCTGTATTGTTTTATTAAAGCCGTTACGCACTGCTTGTCACACATGGTCTCTCCACCACGGCTGCAAATTGCTTATCACAGGATACAGTGTAATTAATGATCCTATTTCAATGTTAAGATAGTCAGCTAGCATTTGCTTAATGCCCGCTGATGAAAGAAGCAGCAGAGTGCAATTGAAAGGTTAAAAATTGAACTAATTCATGTAAAAAGAATGGCAGAACGAAAGTGCGTAAATGGAGTTATGAAGACCATTTTTCTTTAAACGTGAAGGATATGGAAATGACACATTATTTAAAGTAGTGGTTGAAATTTATTTTGTTGTGGTGTTTTTCTAAAAGAAGGCAATAAATATTTTAGACATTTGTCCATGGTGTAATGTTGAGTTTCGTTTGGTTTGGAGATACAGCGCGGAAACCGGCCCTTCGGCCCACCGCGTCCTCTCCAACCAGCAATCCCCGTAAACTAATACTATCCTACGCACAGTAGGGACAATTTACAATTTTACCAAAGCCAATTAACCTTCAATCCGATACATCTTTGTAGTGTGGGAGGAAACCGGAGCACCGAAGTCACGGGGAGAACGCACAAACTCCATGCAGACAGAACCCATAGTCAGGATCGAACCCGGGTCTCTGGTGCTATAAAGCAGCAACTTGACCGCTGCACCAATGTGCTGCCCCAATGTGTTAAGCATCTATGCCATAATTGAAAAGTGTAAATGTCTAAGTGCTAAGATTCTGAATTACTGGAATAGCTGACTCCAAACAAGACATTTGACTGCACGGTTCCAGCACATTCATTCTTCTCAAGTCAAGTCAACTTTATTTGTCACATACATATACAAGATGTGCAGTGAAACGAAAGTGGCAATGCCTGTGGGATTGTGCAAAACAACAGAACAACAGAACAGGACAGAACCAGTATTTACATTCAAACAAAAGACACCCAGTAATTACGCCCCGGTGAGATCAGAGTGTACAGTCCTGATGGCCTGTAGGAAGAAGCTCTGTCTCAGTCTCTCTGTTATCTGAAACCCATTGGGTCCCCTCATCACTTTAATGGTCTTCCTTACAATTTGAACACAATACCTCATCAGTTCTGTCTTTACTAAAATCACAATGTTCATATTACCTGATACCACAACTTTGAATGACTTTTGGCTCGTATTTTCTTAGTGTGAAATACATTGTGCAATAAAATCTACATATTCTTCCCCACTTTCCCTGACCACACCCTATTTCCATTTCACATTAATTTCTGGACATAAGAAGACTTGGAGCAGAACACCTGAACAATTCTAACACTATTTTAAAGACATTTGGACAGGTAGTTGGATAGGTACAGTTTAGAGGGATGTGGCCAAACGTGGGACTAGTGTAAAAGGAGCATGTTGATCAGCATGGGCAAGTTGGGCTGAAGGGCCTGTTTACTTGATGTATGACTGTGACTATAGAAGTAGAGTACCAGACCTCTATATATAGCCAGTCGGCATCCTGAATGGATACCAACTTCCCAAATTCACTGAAAAGTTGATTATACTATTTTAATGAGAAATATGAGTGGGACATTCCTAGGGGTATTAATAGGGGTACTTGCTTATTGGAGTTTTACTGTAGAAGGTTGGCTTGAAGGCCTCGACTCAAAATGTCAGGTATTCATGTTCTCCAGAGATCCACCTGACCCACTGAGTTACTCCGGTAGTTTTGTATCTTTTTTCATAAACCATCATCTGCAGTTCCTTATGTCTCCATGTCTTTGGTATTTCATAAATTTATCAGACGTACGAGTTGATTTAGGCTATTTAGCCCATCGATTCTACTCCACAGTTTGATCATGGCTGATGTGATTTTCCCTCTTAAGCCCATCCTCCTGCCTTCTCCCTGTAACCTTTGAAAGCTTAGTTATTTAGCGGGACACAAAGCAATTTCATTAATATACTACAAATAAATGTATGCATTTTCGGAGTCTCACTGTAGTAATTTAAAACGATTATATCAATGACCAAATGTTGTAACCTTTAATGTTTTTTTTTTGTGTTTGTTTCCTTTCCAGAAATGCCACATACTGTATGAAGGTTTCAATGTCACTGATTGTAGCTGAAAATGATACAGGACTTTGTTACAATGCAAGAATGAAATACTTTAAAAAAGCTGAACTCAGTAAAAACAAAGAGATTACTTGTCCAGACATTGAAGATTTCATCCTCCCAGACAGTGAGTCCGTAATATGGTATAAGGTAAGATGATAACTACTTCCTTTGCATTTAAGAAGTCTTCAAATAAGTAATCTAATTTGTATTGAGTGGTGTTTAATTAAAAATGAAAGTTTCTCAGAAGCAGCACAAATACACACTATAGTTTAGCATTGTATTTGAACAGGAATGCCAGTCAAAGATCTGGCGACAAACTGTTGTCCAAAAGGGGGACACTCTTCTGCTTCGTGAGGTTACAGAGGAAGATGTTGGGAATTACACCTGTGAACTGAAGTTTGGGAACTTTGTGGTAAGAAGAACGACAGAGTTGTCTGTAACGGGTAAGTTCTCAACCTCTTCTCATTTCTTTTGTTATTTTACTTTGCAATTGTGTTATTTTTTTTGTTCTAATATCTCCATTTAACATAAATTTGCAACTGGCCTCCGAATTGTGCATGTGTCACGGTGCTGACACACTGACTAGTTGATGGAAGTGTGGTCTTGCTGTAATTTGTACGATTCTTCGACTGGACAGGATAATTAATTTCCCTGCACATTTCAGAACTGTGCTCTGAGAAATTATATGTATGCACTGCTGCTGAATGGCAGTGAAGGTCGTAATTTTGTTTGGATTTTGATCATTGGAGGTGATGTCCCACTATTAGAATCAACCCTATGATCCTTCAGCTTTATTTCTGCAAACAGGCACTCACCTTTGCAGGCAATTCATATGAAAGGACTGTTGCATTAATTGACATCGCAAACAGAACTTTAAGTTGATTATTATGGTCATGTGTAGCAAGGGACAGCAAACAATTGACCAGTGGAGCGTCCCTTGTAGCCAAGGTTTGGAGGGCAAGGTGGACCGCCACTCCATCTAGGGTCCATAGGGGGAGGAGTGGCTCTGCTGTCAGCGACTGGAGGACTGGCGACGGGATCTAAGGAGTGGGTAGGACCGAAGATATCCTGATTGGGTTGGTCCTAGGCCTAGCCAAGCTGGCCATCAGCGAGTCACAGCGCCAGGTGGAAGAGGGCTTTGCCCGAGCCAGATGCTTGCCCCTTTACCGGGGTTACGTCCACGCCCAGGTGGTGTTTGGAGAGGGACATCATGGTATTGTGGGTATGTAGTATATTTGTAAGGATTGTAACATAGTTGTTTGGAAATTTAATGTCTAGATACTTTGTTGATTTTGTAATATTATAACCACGGTTTTATTTTGTTGCGTGATCGTAATTAAATAAATTACTTTTGATACAAAAAACAGGTACAGCAAAAAGTGAAAAGATTTTGGTTGCGTGCTATATCCAATCAAACAAAATGTCACAGTACATGAATAGAATGAAGTCAAACGCAAGTGCACCAGGCAGAGTGAAGAGAAAGCTACTAGAGTGTAAAATATATTTTCTCAGCATTGAGGCCACAGCCTCAGAATAAAAGGACATACCTTTAGAATTAAATGAGGAGGAATTTCTTTAGTCAGAGGGTGGTGAATCTGTGGAATGCATTGTTACAGAAGGCTGTGGAGGTCAAGTCAATGGATATTTTTATAGTGGAGATTGATAGTTTTTTAATTAGTACGTGTCAGGGGAGAATGGCAGGAGAATGGAGTTGAGAGGGAGAGATAGATCAGCCATGAATGAATGGGCCGAATGGCCTAATGCTGCTCCTCCAACATGAACTTATGAATCTCCCGTGTAAAAAAAATAAAAAAGGCTCAGAAAAATCTTCCATGGAGAGTAAACAAGAATATTTTAATTACACTAATGTAACAGTTTTGTCAATTTAAATAGGCAATTCAATCAATATTTTAACAAAGTAGACATGTCAGGTAGAACTGGTTTGACAACCCTTTTGGCACTGAAGGTTGGTGTTGAGCAAAAAGTAATTTAAAAGCAGCATCCATTAAATATTGATTAAGATTTCACTCATGGCCATGCCTATGAGCAAAAATTCTCAGCTGATGAACACAAGGATGTTAATGTTGGTGAATGGTACGACTTGAAGATAAAGTGCAAGGCCCTGCTGCTTTACTGAACCAATATAGTTTAATATAATGAAGAAAAAAAACCACTTGGCATGCTCCAATATAATAAAAGCCTTGAATTGCAGAGATCCACAAGATGACATGACTGATTTGTCTTGTTTTTGTGTGTCAGCATGCAACTGGAGTTCTTAAGTAATGAAATTCATATTTCATTTCCAGCAAGCCAATATCCAGACCGACTTTGCTAAAAGGGCAGTTTAAATTATTCAGGTGTTCTGTTGCAGCTTCATCAAGTCGTCATTGATGTCACTGTGAACTCTAGCCATCAGTACTCCGTCAGACCCCAGAATAATCCATCTCAAATGTCAGACACTTCAAATTCAAGTTCAAGTTCGTGTTTATTGGCACTTAACCAACTAAGGTACAGTAATATTTGAGTTACCATACAGCCATACTAAGTGAAAATAACACAATACACACATAAATAAAATTTAACATAAACATCCACCACAGTGGAATCAACATTCCTCACTGTGATGGAAGGCAATAAAGTTCAGTCATCTCCTCCTTCCTTCACCCGTGGTGGTCAGGGCTTTGAACCCTCCACAATTGCGTGGTCCGATGTCCAGGCTCTCTCGTTGGGATGATCGAAACTCTGGTGTCTGGACGGATTGGAACACTCCGTGGCATGGAGCTCCTGAGTCGGCCACTTCTTACCGGAGACCGCGGGCTTCACGTGTTAAAGTCCACAGGCCCCATGGTCGGACACTTCTGGCTTGATCCGCAAATGGATTACAAAATAAATATCTTGGATGACTTCTGGCAAGTTAGTTTCTATTCGTGTCAGTTGTCTATTATGTTGGGAATGGAAATGTTTCAACATTTTGCAGGCAATGCTTATCAACAGGGTTACAATGTATTACCTATCAAAGCAATCCTATGTAATAAAATCAGAGGACAGTTCTAGTAATCAATCATGACCTGTAATCCGTCAAACGTAAGTTCTCATCATCATTTCACTTGAATGCAAAATCTTTTGGTACACACAAAATGGCAAGCAATTTCCGTGATTATGCTAATCCGTAAACGTCCTTATGTCAGTTTGAGTTATCTTTTTAATTTTCATTTCTGTTCAGCTAAACTATAAAAATGCATATCCTCTCATATATAACAGAACCCTTTATTTACAAAAACTGTTATGTACCTGCCTTTGAAAATGTGGGCAGTGCATAAGCATAGGCCACAGGGCTGCCTTTCATGGGCAGCAGGAACCTCCACTGATTTCCTGGCCGTGGGACTGGGAAGTCCATGTGTTGCACCTTTGCTAGAATGTAGTGTCACAGCTACAGGGAAAGGGCAGATTAAAAAAGCGCAAGGGTTACAATGAGGTAGGCTGGGAGATAGGCCTACACCCTTTGCTGATGAGCAGTCCATTCAGTAGGCTGCTAACAGCAGTGAAGAAGCTGTTTCTGAATCTGGTTGTACATGCGTCTCAAGCTTTTGTATCTTCTGACTGATGGGAGAGAGGAGAAAAGGGAATAATCCTTGATTTTGTTGGCTGCTTTTTCAAATTACCATCAAAAATCAAGTCATGAGTGTTTTATTGTCATATGTCCCGAAATTCTTACTTGCAGCAGCAAAACAGATATGTAAACATAGTACTCTGTAAACAACATGATAAACTACAAAAAAAGTTCAGTATAAGTATATATTTAAAAAAGAGTGCAAAGGCCAAAACAGTGCACCAAGTCTACGTAGTTTGGAGCTATTTGGATGCAGTAGTGCTTAATAGCCTGATGGTTGTAGGGAATAAGCTGTTCCTGAACCTGGACGTTACAGTTTTCAGGCTCTTATACCTTCTTCCTGAAGGCAGGATAATGTGTGGGTCTCTGATGATGCTGGCTGCCTTTTCGAATCAGCAACTCCTGTTGATCCATTTGATGGTGGGAAGGGCAGTATCCGTGATGGATTGAGTGGTGTTCACCACTTTTGTGTAGAAGTGTAGATGGAGTTGATGGTGTGGAGACTGGTGGAGACTGGTTTGTGTGATGACTGGGCTGTTAATTGAGGTAAGTGAGCTTCTGGTTATTTTTTAAATTGTTTCGCAGAAGTTGAACGACAATTGTAGATGAGGAGTAACAGGAGGGGATTGCCTCCTGTTGCAGCATGGCAATTGGAAAGTCTATGAAAGCATATTAACTGGCCATATCAGGCACCTTGAAAAGAAACAATACCTTGCCATGTTGGCACCTAGTTGAACTAGCTGGGAGAGTGAGAGCAGTTCAGGCCTGACACTCGTGTTACTTGGAGTAGATCACATCCTTTGTTGTAAAGCAAAAATGGAGTCCCTTTTATCAGTGCATTCATAACTTCACAGTTCATAAGTTCTAGCTGCAGAATTAGGCTATCTAGACCATCAAGTCTACTCCGCCATTCAATCATGGCTGATCCATCTTTTCCTCTCAACCCCATTCTCTTGCCCTCACCTCGTAACTCCTGACACATATTGACTTGGCATAATTTGCACGTCCTTGGTGGGGTAAAGGTTGCCCTTGGAAAGTATCCATACAAAGCAAGCAGAGAAAAGTTCTTGCGCTTACACTCGGTCCAACAAGAACTCTCGCGCTCGGTCCACCAATTGCTCCAAGATCTACTGGTTGCTGACAATTTTAACCCCCTTTCCCTTTCCCTTCTCATTACCATACTGATGCTTCAAATCTGGGCCTCCTCCATTGCCAGAGTGAGACCATATGTAAACTGGAGGAACAGCGCCTCATATTCCACTTGGGTAGCTTGCAACGCAATGGAATGAACATTGAATTCTCCAATTTTTTATGACCTATAACAAACTGCCCCCTCCATCTCCTTTCTCCCCCCACATACCCTTATCTTCCCTGTATTTCCCCTATTCCCAACCTGGACTTCCACAGATTTTCCCCTCCCTTCCATCTACATTCCTTCGTCTGGCTTCACAATTCACATATATTAAAACCTTTTGTCTTGAGGGGCTGTCCCACTTGGGCGACCTAATTGGCGAGTTTAGAAGATTTTAGGAGAGTTTCACAAAAAATGACAAAAATGAAAAAATGAAGATGACTATGATTCAACTATGTAGAAGACCTCCTTCAACCTCCTTCGACTATGTTGAAGACTAGCTTCGACTAGCTACGACTAACTCCGGGAAAATTGGACACCGAATAGTGTAGAGTGAAGACAATCTCCTTCAATCTCCTACGACCTCCCTTCGACCTCCCTTCGACTATGTTGAAGACTATCTACGACTACCTTTGACTGTCTTTGATTACCTTTGACTACCCTCGATTACCTATGAATAACATGCCGACCTACTACAACCTACTTCGACTAAACCTACGAGTAAAAAAGGATCGTTTTTTTCCATGGCGACCTATTTTTACTCGCGAGCATTTTTCAAGTTGTTGAAAAATATGCGGCGACCTAGCTGAAGCCTTGAGTACGCGGGGATTACTCTTGAGCATGAAGGAGAGTTACAAAGACCTTGTGTCGACCATGCTGCGAGTAGAGTCGAGGGCAAACTCGCCAGAACCCGCAGATTAGGTTGCCCAAGTGGGACAGGCCCCTTAACCCATTCTGTTTCTTTCAAAACCCTCTCCTAGTACCTGCCACGCTTTGTTCTACCCTTCCTCTCTTCCAGCTTTCTTTCCTCCCCCAACCCCACAATCAGTCTGAAGAAGGATCCCGACCTAAAACGTCACCTATCCATGTTCTCCAGAGATGCTGTCGGACCCGTTGAGTTATTCCAGCACTTTGTATCATTTTTCTTGTAAACCAATATCTGCAGTTCCTTGTTTCCATTTAAATCCATTTTGTTGTTTCTAAGTTTGAACATAACTCATTCCCTAAACCCCATTGATCAATCAGTGTTATTTTGTATTCTGAAACATTCCAGTTCCAAGCAGATTATTTGGATGCCTGCTGAGTTGCTCCAGCACTTTGTATATATATTTTTAAAGTATCGTTTTTTCTCTACTTTATAGTTTGGAGAAAATGTTTCTGAGAAACACAATTCACTTTGTTCAATTGCACAGCTTGAAGCGTTATTGCCACAAAGATGGATAGATGGATAGATAGATTTTTGATTAGTGCAGATGTCAGAGGTTATGGGGAGAAAGCAGGAGAATGCGGTTATGTTGGGGGGGGGAGATCAGCCATGTTTGAATGGCGGAGTAGACTTGATGGGTCAAATGGCCTAATTCTACTCCTATCCCTTATGACCTTATGACAATTTAGGAAAATCCCCAGGGACCGTCTGAGAAGGAGTGCCCCAGATTTGGTTTGCAAGAAATTGCATTCCAATACTGCCCATGACTCCGAAACTCAATAGTCACGTCAAAACCATTCGGATATGTGTTTGTGCACGTAAACTTACAGTGCCAAAAAATGGAAGCAAACCAAAACAGAATAATATAGTTGGAAGCATATAATAGGACTTTTAGTGGAGCTTTTATTTTGTAAAAAGAGAATTGTGAATATTAAAATAATAGACAAGTAACAAATTATGAGGCGACAATGGAATAACCAGGTATAATTGAGGTTGGCAATTTGATAAATGAGAATGCACCATTGATGTGCAAATGAGAGAGATGTACGATCATTTGATATTGTTCTCTCGAATCGGAGTTGTACTTTGAAGTACAGACATTGTATTTTTCACTGTTTTGACATTTCATTTAAATTCTCTGCGACGTTAAGCATTAAAATAAAATGTCTCACAATATTTTCCTTGGAAAATTTAATTTGGCCCATTACTTTGAGTGATCCGAAATGATCTAGAGGTGAAATTTACAGAAGGTGCCCTGAGGAAAATTAAAGCGGTGTATCAGTGATGAATGGTGTTAATTTGCTCTGGAAAAGATAATCCACTTTGCAAGGCAGCCCTGAATACAGACTGGAGTTAATGTTTCACTAGGAGACGACTCTTCTTTCAGGGAGTAGTTTCATTTGCATCTTTATTTACTTATTCAAAATGTCAGAACTCTGCAAACCTTGATCTTGTAAAATGTTTTCTAGTAATTCAGTAAAGATTGTGGTCAAGGCCAAAAGCATATTTGTTCCGTGGGATTACTTTAAATATCATCACCAACAGGCAAGACCTACACAGTGAATGGTATGGCTTTGGGGAGTTTTGTAGAGCAGAAGGTACTAGGAGTGCAGGTGCATAGCTCCTTGATGGTGGTGTTACAGGTAGACAGGATGGTCAAAAACGGTTTTGACTCATTGGCTTTCATCAGTCAGAGTATTGAGTATAGAAGTTGGTAGGTCATGTTGCAGTTATATAAGATGTTGGTGAGACCACATTTAGAGTATTAGAACATTTAGAGTGTTCAGTTCTGGGCATCATGCTATAGGAAAGATGTTTTAAAATTGGAAAGGGTACTGAGAAGATTTACGAGGATTTTGCCAGGACACGAGGCTGAACTGAACAGGCTGGAACTATTCCTTGAAGCGCAGAAGAATGAGAGGTGATCTTATAGAGGTATAAAAAATCATTAGATCAGGTAGACACAGGAATTGAGAACCAGAGGACATAAGTTTATGGTGAAGGGGTGGAAAGATTTAGTAGGGATCTAAGGGGTAACTTTTTCACACAAAAGGTGGTGGCTGAATGGAACGAGCTGCCAGAGGAGGTAGTTGAGGCAGGGATTATTGCAATGTTTAAGATACAATTAGACCAGTGCATGGACAGGACAGGCTTAGAGGGATATGGGCCAAACACAGGCAGGTGAGACTAGTGTAAATAAGACATGTTGGTCAGTGCAGGCAAGATGGTTTTCACGCCGTAAGGCTATGACTCTTTGACTTTAAACACTCCAGAGGACATTTGTGTTCTGCCTTTCCAAAAGATGGGTATATTTGGAATTAACAGAATGTATGTCAAATGGGAATGAAGCCCTAATAGATTGATCAGTTTGTAAAGAAGTTGCAAAATATACATGTAATAACAAGGAACTGCAGATGCTGATTGGGTTAACACATGATGAGCATTTGATGGTTCTGGGCCTGTACTCGTTGGATTTTAGGATGAGCGGGGTCCTCATTGAAACTTACCGAATGGTGAAAGCCTAGATAGAGAGAATGTAGAGAGAACATTTTCATAAGTGGGACTAGGACTAAAGGCTACAACCTCAGAATAAAAGAATGTCTTCTTTAGAAAGGAGATGAGGAGGAATTTATTTTGTCAGAGAATGATGAATCTGCGGAATTAATTGTCACAGATGGCTGCGGAGTCATTGGGGATTTTTAAAGCAGAGATTGACAGATTTTTAAATAGTAGGGATGTCAAAGGTTATGGGGAGAAGGCAGGAGAATGGGGTTGAGAGGGAGAGATAGATCAGCCTGATTGAATAGTAGACTTGATGGGATGAATCTGCTCCTATCAATTATTAACTTAATATATATGTAACCCCATTACCCCTTCTACAAAAATCCTGCAACAAACTTTACAGTTCCCAACTATGTACTTCTGTTGGGCTCACAACTGATTCTATCCAATAATCTGCCAATCAGGGACCCCTTCGCCGGAGGTCATCTGTTGCCGGCCATGATTTGTCCGGTTCCCTCTCCTCTCTCATTTACTTCCCCTGCAATCATTCTGAAGAAGGGTACTGACCCAAAGTGTTATTTATCCAGTTTCTCCAGAGATGCTGCCTGACCCGCTGAGTTACTCCAACATTTTGTGTCTCCACATTTTGCTTATTGCCCGTGGAAAAAAAATGCCAGTGATTTCAGCAATGTTAGAGTTAGATAATACTAGATAATGTTTTTGCTTAACCATTGTTGGTGTTATTGTGTGTTCGATTGAAATAATTAAATGAAAAGAAGTTATGCAGCAGGAAATGAGTGATTGAATGTAATTGAATCTGAGAGTTTAGAGACTATAGGAAGCCATGTGTTCCTTTACTCTTTTCATGATTGTATATTCACTCCAGAAATAAAATACTTTAAGAAACACTTTTAAATGACCACTGATAGCATTTGAAAAATTTCCATTAATTATTTTTGTCACTTCAATTATTCTTAAAAGACTACAATTTCCTCACATACAAGCATTGCTACATTATAGATGATCTACTAATGCATTTACCGTACTTTGTGTGATCTATGATTAGTGTTGAAGCCAGGCTTCACTTTTAATCTGAAATGGGAAACTACTGGGCAAGATGCCCAGACAGGGGACCAGGACTGTGTGCGGAGAGATGCATAGTTTTTTGCCAACCAGACAGGATTGAAAGTTTAGTTTAGTTTAGTTTATTGTCACGTGCACCGAGTTGCAGTGAAAAGTGTTTGTTGCGTGCTAACCAGTTGGCGATTGGGTGCTTCAGTTGCCTGACAACAGCTGTGAAGAAACTGTCCCTGAATCTGGAGGTATGAATTTTCATACGTCTATACGTTTTGCCTGATGGGAGAAGGGATAAGAGGTAGTGGCTGGGTTGCGACTCATCCTTGATTACGTAGTTGGTTGGTTGGTACAAACTGGGTAGAGTGGAGGAAAGGCGAACTCACCTCTACATCCCAAACTATGTTGTGATACATCCCGATATAATGCTTTCAATGGTGCATCAGTTTTTCTAACAATGCATCAAAAGCATCTACTTTTCTAACAATGACTGGGACCAGAAGATCAATTTAACATCACCGAGAGGGCTTAACATCCCCGATTTTTAAAATGGCAATAAAAATAGTACTTTTGGAACGGACATCAATGTAATCACCAACGCAGAATATTTCTTTACTCTGCTGATAATGAGCCCATTAAATCAGAAGGGGGGGGTCAGGAGAATGCCACATTATTCCCCACCTCACGCTGACCTTTGTGGACACTTATCTGTGATATTTCCCCTGGGTGAAGCAGGTAAGCAGACACAGGAGTCGGGCAGATTGGGTGTTTGAGTTGGGGCGGGAATGGTGAATGATGGATCTGATCTTTGACCCATCATGGGAATGACATCCACCAACCCGACTCAGCACCACTCTGCTCTGACACTAAACACTACAACCTCAAATAAGCTCTGAACTACATAGACTATTATTGTTATTATTGTACTATTATTGTTTGTTTTTTGTGTATACATATGTGTGTGGGTGTGTGTATGTGAACAATATAATAAACAAGAGAAAAAAAGTCCATTGTGTGTGCGTATATATATATACATGATTACATATATATGTGTATTTGTGAGTATGTGTATATATACACACACTGAACTTTATTTTTCTCTTGTTTATTATATTGTTTACAGTGTACTATGTTTACATGTTATGTTGTGTTGCTGCAAGTAAGAATTTCATCGTTCTATCTGGGACATATGACAATAAAACACTTGACTCTCTCTTGACTCTTGATGTTGGGTCCAGTGGGCAGAGTAGAAGGTCAGAAGCCCCTGCATTGGATCTCTAGCCTGTTTCGGATTTGAAAGTTACCATGTTCTGTACGATTCGCCCCTGAAACGGCCACAAACAAACTTGCAGCAGTTATCATAATCCACGTAGACTGCAGAGGTCAAAGCAACACCAGTGTAATCCAGTTCGATCACAGAGGGCATCTATAACTCCAGCTCATCTAAGGCAGTCTAACAAATCCTCTTCAGCATTTGCATGTGTTGATCCCAGATTACAAGGGCCCCAGTGTAAGATTTAGGCTTAGACTTAGACAGTGTAAATATTAGAAGTGGTGTGCAAATATCATTTAATTATCTTCCAATTTTTTATTTGTATTATTATTTTAAAATACAACAGTGCTTAACAGTGTAACTGCTAGCCATGTAAAACTGGACTCCACTTTTAGCAATCAGGCCTCTTGATAATCGAGAGCTTTGTGTCTGCGCCAACAGAATATGTATTAGTAACTAACAGAGCAGCCAGCTAACAACTGGCGAGTCATATTAATGATTCAAAAATCTTTTCAAATGTAATTCAAAGTAAACCATGTGAGACATAATGCATCAAACAGAGAGACAACACTGAAACAGGCCCTCTGGCCCATTGAGCCAGGGTCAGTCATCAAACACCCATTTAATACGATTCCCATCCTGAACTATTTATTCTTTCCAAACATTCCCATTAACTTTACTTTCATCATATTTGCTTTAATCAAGCTGAAGAAGGGTCTCGACCCAAATCGTCACCCATTCCTTCTCTCCAGAGATGCTGCCTGTCCCCCACTGAGTTGCTCCAGCATTTTGTGTCTATCTTTGATTTGAACCAGCATCCGCTGTTCCTTCCCACACAACTTTACTTTTACTTTACTTTATGGGCCTGTCCCACTTGGCGTTTTTTCGGTGACTGCCAGCGACTATCATGATCATAGCAGGTCGCCGATAAACCGGCAACTGGACCCCCCCATGAAAATGTCTACGACAATGTCTACAACAACCTACCACCTAATGAACGTCAAGCTACGGCAAGCTACCGACAACCGGCGAGCCATTAGGACGTCCACCTACGGCAACCTACATCCACCCGCGACAAGCTACGACAAGGTAAGACAATTCAGTCACTGGTACCTGTCGCCGGTTGATGTAGGTTGACGTAGGTAGTCACCAATGGAATTCACCAAAGTCAGCACTGGCGACAACCTACGTCATCCTTGAGATAACCAACGTCATCCTGGTGACAAACTACGACAAGCCAACTGTCGCCGACTGTCGCCAAAGGTTTTGAACATTTCAGAATCCAGCCGTGACCAGGAAAATGCTACGATTCTTTGGGCAACTGTGGAGACTACTCACAACCGTACAGGCGACACCCGGCAACCATGTGACACCCGGCAACCTAGTCGCCTGTAGTCACCTAAAAATTCACCTAAGTGGGACAGGGGCATTAGGGTAAGGTGAGGGATCTCCAAGAAAAGGTTCCCAATCATAAATACCTGATTTTTTAAGTTATCTTCCCTTATATTCTGTGATGCAGTGGTGTGGTCGCCAAGGAGTTTCTGCATATGTATAACATTAAGGTGGAACCAGTAAATTTACCTTCACTGGTTGGCGACATTGAAAGTAAAAGAGACTATTCCCAGTGCTTTAGTCGGAGAGTGGGCATTACTCATCTCGACCCAAAACGTCACCCATTCCTTCTCTCTAGAGATGCTGCCTGTCTCGCTGAGTAACTCCAGCTTATTGTGTCTATCTTCCGTTAAGAAACCAGCATCTGCAGTTCCTTCTTACACATTACTAGTTAGACACCAGTTTAAGACTACTAGGAATTTACATTCAATTGGGTCTTTGACACTCAATAAATTAGACACTGGATACTCCAAGGCTCCACTAAAGCCTTGTTTCAAATTAAATGCATGTTTTAGAGTGTCATTTGTAATTGTCATGAAAATAGCGAATGTCCGAAGGTTATCCATTGAACTGGATGAAGAAAACAGCTTGTTAATACTTACAAGGTTTGTCGGTGATTAAGGACAAATTCACTTAACCGTGTCCTGTCTTGTTGGGTACTAAAATCGCAATCTCTCCCATAAATTATTTTTTAAAAAGCACCCTTTTTAGACGTTATATTCCCGTGGTCATTTCCTGAATCATTGTCTTTGATCTATTCAATAATTGTTTTAGCACATTCAAGATAACCTCCAACCAATAATCTACAAGACGGCACAGTGGTCGAGCTGCTGCCTTACAGTGCCAGAGACCCAGGTTCGATCCAGACTACCGGTGCTATCTGTATGGAATTTGTACGTTCTCCCCATGACCTGCGTAGGTTTTCACCAGGATCTCCTGTTTCCTCCAACACTCCAAAGACGTACAGATTTGTAGGCTTACATTATTAATGTAAGATTAAATTGTAAATGATCACTAGTGTGTATAGGATAGTGCTATTGTGCGGGGTTCACTGGTTGGCACGTAATCGGTGGGCTGAAGGGCCTGTTTCCGCACTGTATCTCAAAACTAAACTGAGGACATAAAATTAGGGAAGTGGATGCCTTTTCCATGGAATATTTTAAAGACAGACAAACTAATAAGATGCAATCATTTCAGCAAATCAATTATATTATTACAATACTTTTACACTCAAATGTATTTTAAATTGAGAGTCAGCAAAAGTACATGGAAAGATACAAAAATCACCATTTTCTGTATCACGTATACATTACAAATATTTTATTAGAAAATTAAATGTCCCCTGGGTTTCAACTTGTATTTGCATTCTTACCTGTTTGTAATATATTGATGTCAATTAACATCCTTCATTTTATCACCATTTTAACTATAAAAAATGCCAGCTAACATTGGACATTGCACGATGATGATCTTTTAAAAATATATTGGTCATGGAATGCAAAAATATAAAGATCATTCCTATTCAACTTTTGCACAGTAATCGCTTTAATGCTGGAGAGCAATAAGTAAGGATCCTTTATTTCAAGCACAAAGAACTGCGCGTATTTTATGAATTAAAATCTGATTTATTTTCATGTAGAGTAATTGGTTGGACTTCACTTATGATTGCATCAGTAAAAATGTTTGCCATTTTTTATGGCTGAGGGTTTGTTAACCACTTATGAAAGCAATTTGTCTCTCCAATAAATATCCACTGTGACATTCTGAGCTAGATAAAGAAGTCAACTGGCAGAGCACATTCGATAGTGGATCTAGACAGCAGTTCTTCACAGTTGCCTCTGCTAGCTGTGAAAGTAAATTGAGCCCTTAAACCCTTTCTCGAGGGGGCAATCCCCTGACTCAACTCAAACACAATGTAAACAATGCTCCCTGCCCCATGTTGTTGTGCAAGGGGAAATCTGAGGACTGTTGTTTAAGGCAACTTTACGTCAGACTACCATTGATGACGTGTGCTCTGTCCATTTTAAACAGTAAAATCGCATTTGTAAGTTGTGCAACTGAGTCAAGAGTTCAATTTTCATTCTTAGAATATCTAGCATGTGTTTGGGTTAGCTCAGCTACAGAAACTATACAGTTGAGTAGCTAGGTACCCAGCAGGTTGTTTTCCAATGGCTCATATACTGTAGAAATGCAAACTACTTTGCAGGCATAGGAGGTTCAATGGTTCTTTATTATCACATGTACCAAGGTACAGTGAAATTCTTTGTTTGCGTACGGACCAGTAAGACTATTTCCACATATCGGTGCAATCTCCAATTAAGTACAGAATGCATAGAAACAGCCCACTTGGTCCATTGACAAGAATCGGCAGATTTTGGCGCCATTTTCAAAGTCCCAGCTGCAGCTGCCCATAAAGACCCATTGCAGCCGTCGCCATGATCCGGATCGCCCTTTGTTTAGTATGGTTTAGTTTAGAGATACAGCGCGGAAACTGGCCCTTCGACCCACCGAGTCCGCACCAACCAGCGATCCCCGCGCATTCACACTATCCTCCACACGCAAGGGACAATTGACCTGCAAACCTGTACGACTTTGGAATGTGGGAGGAAACCAGAGATCTCGGCGAAAACCAAGGAAGGTCACGGGGAAAACGTACAAACTCCACACAGACAGCACCTGTAGTCTTTAATATTGCAGACGTGCGGTGGATCATTGGAGATCTCTCACTGGGATTTCTGCTGGTTTTGGCTTCTTCTTTAAGCTGTTCAACCTGATGCCAGGAAACCTAGTGGGTTCTGGAAGCATTCCTCAGACCTGCGGCGTTGTCTTTCCCCTCCCCTTCCCCCACCACCACGACTGTCACCATCCCACCCCTGGTAGATCTGTCTCCCAGTGAAACGAATCACTTCGGAAAAGTTAAATAGCAGTCCCAGCCATTGACTAGATGGTGTGATTCTGTGAGTGTGATTGGCTGACTACGGTGTGACTTATCCATTTATTGCTCCTCACTGATTACCCTTGAAGTGAACGGATTGCGGGGCCCATTTCAGAAGGGAGGGAAGAGTCAAACACATTTCCAAGGGTCATGGTTCACCTGACCTGACCAAGGAAGCACAGCAGATTCCCTTCCCCGAAGGACATTAACAAACCAGATGGGTTTTTAATTCAATCCAGTAGTTTTATTATCACCATTACCAGCTTTTTAATATATTCATGATTGATTTAATTAACGCGATTTAAAGGTTCTAGCTGCCATGATGGGAAATGTACTCCTGTCTCCAGATCATTAGTCCATGCCTCTTAATAACCTCAATTCTACCTACCCCCATGAATAAAATAACTTTACATCTTTATTTCTTTACAACCCCCCTTCCCCTGTAGATCTTTATATATTTTTATAGTGACTTCATGCTGAATTAAGTCCGATGCTTCCTCGCTCAGTGCCAGTTCTACTCCAGTAGGATACATTCATATGTGTAGGAAGGAACTGCAGATGCTGGTTTAAACTGAAGGTAGACACAAGCTGCTGGGGTAACTCAGCGAAACCAGCAGCATCTCTGGAGAGACACTTCTTCAGACGGATACCTTCATATGGTTGCTCACACCAAGGAGCTGCAGATGCTGGAATCTTGTGCAGAACAGTCTTCCAGCACTGGGGCAGCATGGTGGTGCTGCGTTAGAGTCGCTGCCTGACAGTGACAGAGTCTCAGGTTTGATCCTGACTATGGGTGCTGGCTGTATTAAGTTTGTGACTGTGTGGGTTTTCTCCGGGTGCTCTGGGTTTCCTCCCACATTTCAAAGATGTTTAGGGTTGTTGGTTAGTTGTCTTCTGTAAAAATGGTCTCCTGTGTGTAAGATAGAACTTATACGGTTGATTGCTGGTCGGACTCAGTGGGCCGAAGGGCCTGTTTCTATGCTGTTTTCCTAAACCAAACTAAAAGAAAGCAAACTAAACGTAAAGTGCTGGAGCAACTCAATGTGTCAGGCAGCATCTCTGAGAGGCGGGGAGAGGCAGAGCTAGGCAGCATTTTGAATCTTAAGTCTACTTTAGACTCTCATAGCCTTTGTACACTCATTAGCCAACCAGTCATCCCCCCCTCCCCCCCCCCCCCCCCCCCCCCCCCCCCCCAGCCCCACCCCTCCCATCTCACATTTATCCAACTATAACGTGCCTAGCTTTGTTCCAAGGTACACAAAAATGCTGGAGAAACTCAGCGGGTGCAGCAGCATCTATGGAGCGAAGGAAATAGGTGATGTTTCGGGCCGAAACCTTTCTTCAGACTAGCTTTGTTCCACCCCCACCTCTTTTCCCAGGTTTCTCTCCCCCCACCACAGTCAGTCTGAAGAAGGTTCCCGACCCAAAACATTACCTATCCATGTCCTCCAGAGACACTGCCTGCGCTGCTGAGTTGCTCCAGCATCTTGTGTTCTTCATATGATTGCTGTTCAGCCCTGTATTACGGTGCTCTCAACTCCAGGATCTATAGGGGCAACGAGATTAACAATGTCTATCAGAGTTTTAAGGCAGATATTAAATATTCATGCTGGCAGAGAGCAAGTAGATCGCAGTATTAAACTGTTAGGTAGTCTCATGGGGAGCTTCCATTGATGTGGCTTGTTTGTCTGGTGGTGCCACAGATACTGGAGGCTTGGCCTTCAGAAATTCATGTTGGTGTGTGTTTTATTTAGCCATGTAATGGGAAGGCCAAAGGTTTTGTATTTTGGATTGTGTATAAATGCTGGTGAGACCAGATCACAGTGCAAGTTTAAAAAAAAAGTGAAAGTAGGTCCTGCAGCAAACACTTAGTCATTTTATCTGTGGTGACTTATTTCAAATGAAAGATCTTACATGACAATGTTTCAATGAAACATGTGCCTGTCACCTGCTTGCAAATCACCTTGCCACTCAAATTGTTGCAGCCATCCATCTTGATCAAACAGTGCTTTCCTCATCGCCTTGATTTGATTGCATTCATTGAAATATAGCAGCGAATGAACACACTTAGTCAGATTTCTATTAAAAAGACATTTAAGAGCATCCTTCGGCCCATCGAGTCCCCGCCAACCAGCAATCACCCTTACACCAGTTCTATCCTACATGAAATGGGGCATGTTGTGTGGCAGGGGTGTTGGGCCTGTTGTTTCTGTTTTGTATGAATCCATGACTATCATTTTAGCGGCACAGTGGTGTAGCGGTAGAGTTGCTGCTTTACAGTACCTGAGATCCGGGTTCGTTCCTGACTATGGGCGCTGTCTGTATGGAAGTTCTCCCTGTGGCCACGCGGGTTTTCCCTGGGTGCTCCGGTTTCCTCTCGCACTCCAAAGGCGTACAGGTTTGTAGGTTAATTGGCTTCGGCAAAATTGAAAATGGTAAATTATTCCTCGTGTGTGGGATGGTGCTATTTTACTGGGCGATTGCTGGTCAGCACGGACTCGAGGGGCCGAAGGGTGCACTCAAGTGTCTGGGGTTCTTTCCATCCTTTGGATGTTTTATTGAATTTTGGGCACTTTCACTTAATGTGTGTGAAATCCTTCATCATGAAATGGTATTCTAGATGGGGTAATGGAGAGATAATTTATGGAATCATTCAGGGGGGCATTTATATGTGGAGACAATGGTTGAAATGATGTGGAAGCTCCAATGCCACGACTATCGACACTGACACTGACCAACTTCATTCCATGGAATTTACTGTTGCCAAGGGATTAGCAAGCATGTTTGCACACAGAAATCTCAAAGCTACTGTCATTGTTTCAATGCTTCTCTGCAAACTGGTGTCTTCTCCAACAGAATCAAGAGAAATAGCTTGAACTGATGTGCATTTCAGATTTAGTCCTACTGTTAAATGTACTGTACATCTCATGCCTAGTTAACTACGATTTAAGTGAGCCTTCAATGACGTACTGTTTCATAGTCACTGATTAGCAGACTGTGTCCACAAAGATCAATGTTTATGCATTTCCATCACATGAACATTTCACAGTAGGAAATTTTATTTTGAACTGCTCATGATATTTTAAGAGAAACTGCAGATGCTCAAGCCTTGACAAAGCACAAATTGCTGGAGGAACTTAATGGGCCAGGCAGCATCTGAGGAGGGAATGCACAGGCGACATATCAGGGTCTGAACAAGTGTCCTAACCCAAAGTGTCGCCAATCCTTTCCCTTCTCATTTACTGCCTGGCCCATTGAGTTCCAACACCACTTTGTGTTCTGCTTATGGACAAATGGATGGCATACTATCTTTATTTAGAGCTCTTCTGTAATTATGTCAATTAAATAATTTTCTTCTTTGCTTCCTGCCTATGTAAATATCTTGATACAATTTGACTGCTCAGCCAGCTTCAAGACAGCATAGCTGCCAGAATTTCTTAAACTGGATTGTGAGGCATTGGAAAAGAGGAAGTTCTTGCCATAGGTGAGAAGACACAAGAGATTGCTGGGGCAATGTTATTTTTTCAACGCCTTTGTTTTGCAATTGACTTTCAATTTCTGGGACAATAGATTTCAATGTAATGTGAGCCCAATGAGTTCAACATTTCTCTCTTGTCTTCCTTTTCCTCTGGTACATGCACCATTCTGATTTATAGAGATCTATTACCTTGGAAAAATATAATGGAAAGTTTGGAATGCTGCAAGGTTAGGTGATATGATGTCTTGAGACTTAGCATTGTGCCGGAGTAACTCAGTGGGTCAGGCAGCATCTGTGGATGGAATTGATAGACAGTGTTTCAGATCAGGATCCTTCCTTTGAAGGGTCCCGACCTGAAATGTTGTCGATCCATTTCCTCCACAGATGCTGCTTGACCCACTGAGTTACTCCAGTACTTTGTGTTCCATAGAAACATAGAAAATAGGTGCAGGAGGAGGCCATTCGGCCCTTTGAGCCAGCACCGGCATTCATTGTGATCATGGCTGATCGTCCTCTATCAATAACCCGTGCCTGCCTTCTCCCCATATCCCTTGACTCCACTAGCCCCTAGAGTTCTATCTAACTCTCTCTTAAATCCATCCAATGACTTGGCCTCCACTGCCCTCTGTGGCAGGGAATTCCATAAATTCACAACTCTTTGGGTGAAAAATGTTTTTCTCACCTCAGTCTTAAATGACCACCCCTTTATTCTAAGACTGTGGCCCCTGGTTCTGGACTCGCCCAACATTGGGAACATTTTTACTGCATCTAGCTTGTCCAGTGTTGTACTCAAGATTCCAGTATCTGCTGTTCCTTGTGTTTCTGACTTAACATTGTATCAGATTTTGGAATTTACTCTGCCAAGAAAATAAAAAGTTGGTCAAGTTGTCCTCACTGCAAGCTATTACAAATAAGTGCATAACAATGGTGGGGACAAGGGATCTAGTACACCAGCCATCCCCATTAACCCCGTACAATTCCAAACAGGATCCACTGAAGGAATGTACACCTTTCATTGTATGAAACAATGATTTAAATGGTGCTACCTTTGATTTATTTTAGGTTAGAACAATATTCCACTGCTTTCCATAAATGAGAATTATTAATCATTCTTAACACGAGCTCCGATTATGGACTCTTGTCTCAGTCATATGATGTTTCTAATGCTAATTCAGAATACCAATCAAAAGTGCCAAAAGACACAAAGTGCTGGAGTAGCTCAGTGTGTCAGGCAGCGTCTCAGGAATACATGGGCGATGTTTTGAGTTGGGACCCTTCGTCCAACTGATTTTATGGTGGGGGCAGTGATATCGGTGGTGGGGAGAAAGCTGGGAAAGAGATCTCTTTCCAGCTTTCTGACCCCTCCATAATACATCTGAAGAAGTATCCCAATTTAAAACATCGCCTATCCTTGTTCTCCAGAGATGCTGTCTGGCCCGCTGAGTTACTCCAGCACTTTGTGTCTTTTTTCATCTAAATACACAGCTTAATATTCTAAATACAGCCTTGACGTAATTACTCCTCATTTCAACACTAGAAATATAAATATAATTTACATTCATATAAATGATAATTTATATTATTAATCATATATATATATATATATATATATAATTGCTTGTCTCACTGGAGCACGGCCAGTACTAAATCAGCAGGTTCAGAGTCCACTCCAGGCACATGCAGATAATATAGGTTGACAATAGAGGTTATTTTATTGCTTGCCCTGAAGTCTCAACCTACCTCATGTACTGAAGTATTTGCATGATGGGAATTCGATGAACCAACCAGGATTCGTAAAGCAGGAACGTGCAAGGATCAGCCTCAGGCACATCGCATGATATAGCCCTCCTCGTATTCCCTTAACATAAAAAACTGATTTAATTTTAGTTAATGAAATGTACCAATTTTTTTCCCTCCTAATCTTGTAGAGAGAAGGTTTATAACATAAGGTTGGCTTGAACTCGAGTCTTAGGAAATAAAATAAAAATGATAAATACTGAGTTGTGGGAAGGAAATGGTTCACGACGGACTGAAAGCAGAACAACTGATATCATTTAAATATTTTGTTGTTGCTATCAGATTATATCATCTTTAGCAATTGACTTGGCAAATGAAGACCAAAGCCCTTTTTTTTTCATTTTATATGTTCTAATTTCTTTTTAATTCTGGGGAGAGAACTAGGGTAATTAATTTAAATACGTAATTATCTGATCGATTGAAATATACCGCATGGATACAGGCTCTTCGGCCCACCAGGGCCCTGCCAACCGTCAATAACCTGTTCTCACTAATTCTGTTATGCAACTTTCACATCAACTGCCCATACACTAGGGGCAATTTATGGAAGCCAATTAATCTACAAACTCACACATCGTTTTGGTGTTGGGGAAACCGAAGCTCCTGGAGGACAGTGTGGTCACTGGGAGAACCTGTAAATGCGACGCAGACAGCACCCAAGGATAGGATTGAAGACAGGTCTCTGGCACTGAGAGGCAATTTTGATCCAGCCCCTAGTGCAATGCTAAGGAATCTAACATATGCAATGCTATTGATTTCAGATTATCTGTGTCTTCCGATATGATGGATCCTGTGGCTTAACTCAAAGTGGACGAGTGCTTTCAATTAATCAGTAAATACAGATAATTGCTCTTTCATTTTCTTGCTGTCTGCAGAAATGTGCCTAGGTAAAATAGCTAAGGTGGACACAAAGTGCTGGAGTAACTCAGCGAGTCAGGCAACATCTCTGGAGAAATAGGATAGGTGACGTTTGGGATCGGCTTACTTCTGCATACTCAAAACATCACCTATCCTTTTCTCCAGAGATGCTGCCTGGCCAGCTGAGTTACGCCAGCACTTTGTGTCTATCTTTGATATAAACCAACATCTACAGTACATAGGTAAAATAGCTTCCTAATGTGATTGCTTAATTAATATTCACAACACATCTTCAAGAGAGTCAAGATCAAGAGTGTTTTATTGTCATATGTCCCAGATAGAACAATGAGATTCTTACTAGCGGCAGCACAACAGAATATATAAACGTAGTAGACAAAAATGCTGGAGAAACTCAGCAGGTGAGGCAGCATCCATGGAGCGAAGGAAATGGGCAACGTTTCGGGTTGAAACCCTTCTTCTGACGACCCGAAACGTTGCCTATTTCCTTCGCTCCATAGATGCTGCCTCACCCGCTGAGTTTCTGCAGCATTTTTGTCTTCCTTCGATTTTCCAGCATCTGCAGTTCCTTCTTAAACATATAAACATATTACACTGTAAACAATATAATAAACAAGAGCAAAAAAAGTTCAGTGTGTATATATACACACTGAACTTTTCTTTCTCTCTTGAGTATACCCACAAGTACACATACATATATATAGTGCAATAATAATAAAAGTATATTGTAGTTCAGAGCTTATTTGAGGTTGTAGTGTTTAATAACCTGATGGCTGCAGGGAAGAAGCTGTTCCTGAACCTTGACATTACAGTTTTCAGGCTCCTGTACCTTTTTCCCGATGGCAGTGGTGAAATGAGTGTGTGACCAGGATGGTGTGGGTCTCTGATGATGCTGGCTGACTTTTTGAGGCAGTGCTTCCGATAAATCCCTTCGTTGGTAGGGAGGTCAGAGCCGTTGATGGCCTGGGCAGTGTTCAAAACTTTTTACAGCCTTTTTCACTCTTGGGCATTCAAGTTGCTGAACCAGGACATGATGCAACCAGTCAATATGCTCTCTGCTATACACCTATAGAAGTTCAAGAGAATCCTCTCAGACATACCTCAGGAAGTAGAGGTGTTGATGTGCTTTATTGATAATTGCATCAGTGTGCTGGGTCCAGGAAAGATCTTCAGAAATATGCACGCCCAGGAATTTGAAGTTTTTTACTCTCTCCAGTATTGTGGGTCCTTATCCTTCCTCTTCCAAAGTCCACAATCAGTTCCTTGGTTTTACTGATATTGGGAGCCAGGTTGTTGTGCTAGCACCATTATTATTATTATCGGTCGATCTCACTTCTATACTCTGATTCATCCCCATCTGTAATTCGTCCAACAACGGTGGTATCATCGGCGAACTTGGAGTTCGCACTGTGTCCGGCTACACAGTCATGAGTATAGAGTGAGTAGAGCAGAGGCCTGAGCACGGAGCCTTGAGGTGCTCCCGTACTGATTGTTAATGAGGAAGAAGTGTTTCTGCCAATTTGAATATCTCGATTCAAGTATTCAGAATCATTTCTGGGAAATCTAAGGATCTGCAAATCAACAGCACCTTATTTTACAATTGTTTTATCCTTCATGTTGTCTTTGCCTTCAGATTAAATGCCAGTTAATTGAACATTGCCTTGCTGTTTAATTTTGTTGCTCCAGCTTTACAGCACAGTATTGTTAACAGGAAACTACAATCTTACACAGCCACACATTTATTAATATCAAATCCACTTGAAGGATGAACAAAATACCTGGATTTAAACTGCATTTTTCACAGCCTTAGAATTTCACATAGCATTTCTATTGAACAAAATAAATGTTATTATGTTAAATATATCTCTTTATCCAAGATTTATTATGGCTTGGAGGAATATTGTACCAGTGTGTTTAGTTGGTCAACTGAAATAATCAATGATAATTTCTATTAGTTGGTTGTAATAATGCAATTAATTGATTATAGTAAAATAAAACAATATAAAAATATATTTTTGCAATTTTCCCATTTAATTCAATGTATCATTTTTAATACCAAGGTTAATACCAATACCAATGGTCTGAAGAAGGGTCTCAACCCAAAATGTCACTCATTCTTTCTCTCCAGAGATACTGCCTGTCCCACTGTTACTCCAGCATTTTGTGTCTACTATTATTTTTTAATCATCTGAAGAAGGATCCTGACGCAATACGTCACCTATCCATGTTTTCCAGAGATGCTGCCTGACCCACTGAATCCAGACATTTGTGTCATTTTTTTGTAAACTAGCATCTGCAGTTCCTTGTTTCTATATAATTTGTATTAAACTTGTCTGGAAGCATAAAGAACAATCAATGTTTCTGACATTAAATTAGCAAGCTGTAGATGCCTACGTTATGTTACAGAGAGATTTTAGAAACTTTTGAAAAAAGGAAGGAAAAAATTGTTCTGTCGTGAAGGAATAACGATGTCCTGGATTCAAAATGACCATTTCTGTTTTTTCTGCACTTTCTTTCCTCTGTAATTGCTTGAATCCATTTTAATGAAAAGGCACAACATTTCATTCTTGAATTATTCTGTCCTCTTGGTAAAAGCAGAGGGTTGGAATCAGCAGAGTTTTCTGATGAATGCAAAGATTGCAATATATGTGCAGATTATGTGACATGGGTTTCAGATGAATAGTGTTGCGAAGACATTAATAGAAAATGGCCTGCTTCTGTCAGATCTCTCAGTGGTGCACTGCTGTGCCTGCAATTTCCTTTGAAGGTACTAGGTCATAAAGCTATGAAAAGTGTCACCAGAAGTGTAGATTACTGACGCTCCAGTCTTCAAAAAATGATAATACAGTACAACCCAACTGAGTAATCGATGAACGTGACAATTCCAGGTATGGGAAAAAAATTGATGGAAGAGGTTAATATTAGCATGGCCTAAAAAGAATCGGACGGCAGAGGGGAGGGACAAATACCTAAGTTAATATGGTAATGATTCTGGAAAGGTAATTATTTGCAGCCATTTCACCCCTCTTGCATTTTTCTATGGGCAAGATAGCAACCAGTACATTGCTGACTCTATTATAGATCTGGCAAAAGCAAACTGGTGAAAACCTGTCAGGAAATAGCAACTGTCAGCACAGCATACAGTTTTCACTGGGTTTACTTTAATGAATGCCCAGACTGGCAAATCAAGGCCGCTTTTAAGCCTGATGGATTGGTGTTCTCAATTATAAAGATTAAGTGTATGCTGAAGCTGAGTTATTTGCTCCACAAAAGCTGCAGCCAAATGGCTTATCAGTTCTTAAGTGCAGTGTAAATGGGGACACCGTAATTCGGTGCATCTTTAAAGTTTTCTGGGAAGCTACAGTGGTTTCCAATTACGTTGGTAATTCTTAAATGACCGTGTAAATATTCATCAGGATTGAGAATCATAGTCTAGTTATGGCACAATATTTTATTTTTTACACGTTTTTACATATATTTATAGACAATGGCTAAAGTTCCCAAAAGGCTACCACTTGGGAATACAGCCCAACGATATGAACTTTGAATTCTCCACTTTTAGGTCACCTCAAGCAAACCCCACCCTACCCCCCCTCTCCCTTCTCCCCCAGTAACCTCCCTTTCCCTTTGTCCCACCTGGGCTCCCACTTCCCTCCATCACCCCGTTCCCCTCTTCCTACATCCCTTCCTTTTTCTTCACAATTTCAGCCATCAGTCACTCACACCTTCTGCTTTTATCTCTGGCTTTGTTTCGACCATCTGCCTATTCAACCATCCCCCCCCCCCCCCCCCCCCCCCCCCCCCCCGGCACGTGTCCGTGTATCACCTGCCACGCTTTGTCCTGCCTCTCCTCTCTCCTAGTTTTCTCCACCACAATCAGTCTGAGGACCGGTACTGCTTTGAAACATCATCTATCCATGTTTTCATGCTGTGTCTTTCAATCAATCAATTAAAAAATTAATAAGTGCGCCCTCGAACACCCTCTGCTTGATCACACTAATAAATAAAAGATGTTGCTCTTTGGTGGTAATAACAACAGATTGAATTGTTCTCCTGAGTGTGTTTGTGCCCCAAGCCTTGGAAATACATTGAAAATTTGATTTTTCTTCAAAGTCCTTCAGTGCAACCTCTGTGTCTATCATCTTATTTATTTCATTTACAGCCTGTGATGTGACTTTAATTTTTTGCATATGTCAGAAATATAATTTTTACCAATGTTATTTATGCAATATTGAACCCAATCACTGCTACAGTATTTAACTTACAAAAATCAACATATTTCTCAAATTAGTTTTTTTTAAATTGACAGAAGTGATCTCTGCCCAATTTCTGAATTTTGCACCTGAAGACATTGATATTGCTTTAAATAATCAAATAACATGTTAAAAAATCAGTGAAACTGTTTCCCGTTTATGAATGTCCCCTATATGATGAATTAGAAAAGGGTTGGTTAAATTGACTTTTCTTGAATCGACTTTCAAATATATCATATGCAGAAATTTAGCCATCTAATGTAGTTCTTGTCATTTTCTTCATCATATTCCTGCACACATTAGCATAGATTTTAAAGGATTTTTTTTAAACTATCAAAGTATCATTTGAAAATACTTTATTATAAGTGCATAAAACAAGTGTTTAATTAGAGAAGATAATGCTATCTTCATGGGAAGGATTTCAGATTTTTAACTTTATTTATGTTTCCATTTTGGGCAAGTTTGAAAGCTTTTCCAGCAAGTGAAATTTATTTTGATTGCTTTGTGTTTTATTATTTATTCCAAGGTCTTGTATAATGCTGACTTGATTCCAAATTGTGATTACCTCTAGACTTAATGCCCATGAATCTGTCTTGGCTGTGTGATAACTTCAAGGCCATCTTCCAGCATTAAGCCTGCATCCTTGAAGGCTTTATTTTAATGGATGTTAATTTCACCTTGGCCCCCTTGTTTTCATTTCACTTAAATTATTGAATTCCAACTCTTTTTACTTAAATTATTTAGTTCCAACTTTCAATTGCAGCTCATGGTTTTGTGCAAAAATAAATGCACAGCGAGTTGAACTGACCACTTGCTGTTTATCCCACAAAAAAGATCCCCCAATAATAAACAGTGGCACAACGGTGGAGCTGCTGCCTCACAGCGCCAAAGGCCTGGGTTTTATCCTGACCTCGGGTGCTGTCTGTGCAGAGTTTGTTCGTTCTCTCTGTGAGTGTGTTGGTTTTCTCTGCGTGCTCCGGTTTCCTCCCACACCCTAAAGACATGCACATATGGATGTTAATTGACTTCTGTAACTTGCCCATAGCATGTAGGATGCAAAAGTGGGAGAATATAGAACTAGTGTATGGCTGATCAATGGCCGGCATGTACCGGGAGGGGAAAAGGGGCTGTTTCCACACTGTATCTCTACAAAAATCGTAAAAATAAGTATTAACTGGAAATTAGTGACTTCAAAGGGAAAAATATACACTAATTATGAACATGTATGAATCATGAATAACATGATATTGTTAACATTATTAATCTGAAAACCATTCCATGTAGATGCCATGTTTTATCTAATTAAATATTTGTTTCATACACTTATAATATAGTCTTCAAATGATACTTTTATGGTTTGAAAATCTCTGTTAATGTGTTCACCTAGACTTTTATATTTGTCCACGTGTCTGCTGGGATTCATAATTTTTTCCGATTTAAGAATATTTCAGTTAGCTTTTTCGCCACTCAGTTGAGTGCTTTATTTGATAGTAAGCTGAAATGTGATCCCACTTCCTCTCCCCGTCCAATATAACAACATTTTTCAATATAACCTGCATTATATTCCTTTCTTTCATTGTCTTTTGTTTCCTTTAGCTTTCTATTCCTGCTTTCATTGTTTCATTTAGTGCAATTAGCTTATAAATTGTGAATCCTTTTCAATACACTCATTCTCTGTGTATGTTTGACCTCCAAATTCATTCATAAAGGTTTCAAGAAGGAACTGCAGATGCTGGAAAATCGAAGGTACACAAAAATGCTGGAGAAACTCAGCGGGTGCAGCAGCATCTATGGAGTGAAGGAATTAGGTGACGTTTCGGGCCGAAATCGGTTCTGAAGAAGGATTTCGGCCCGAAACGTCACCTATTTCCTTCGCTCCATAGATGCTGCTGCACCCGCTGAGTTTCTCCAGCATTTTTGTGTACCTTCATAAAGGTTACAAGGTTTCATCCCAAAATGGTAAACTAATGAAATACAAAGTCACCACTTAGGTTTACATTAGTTTAGAGATACAGCATGGAAATAGGCCATTTGCTCCATGTAAACCATCGATCACTCATTCACTCGCTAATTCTACACACACCTTACACATAAGGGGAAATTAACAGAAACCAATTAACCTACAAATCTGCACATCCTTTGGATGTGGGAGGAAACCGGAGCCACCGGGATGAAAATCACATGGTCAAAGGGACTGATTCCACACAGAAGCACTCAAGGTTAGAAACCTGGGTCTCTGGCGCTGTGAGGTAGCAGCTCAAACAGCTGTGCCTCCCACTGTGCTGCATTAACATCTACTAACATTTCTGAAATTGCTGATTAATTAAATTGATAATTTATTTGTGTTTGTTCATTTATTATTGCCATATTTACAGATAGAATGAAACATTTTTGTTTGGGTGCTATCCAGTTAAATTAAAAGACTATACATGAATACAATCAAGCCATCTACAGAGCATAGATATAGAGTACGCCATTTAGTGCGCAGATATAAAACTGAAGTGCTATCAAAGATAGATCAAAGGTCTCCAATGAGGTGGATGGGATGTCAGGAGCACACTCCAGCTGATGAGAGGACGGTTCAGGAACCTGATAACATCTTGGAAGAAACTGTTCCTGAATCTGGAGGTATGTGTTCTCAAATTTCTGTACCTCCTGCCTGATGAGAGAGGGGAGACGAGGGAGGTGTGATTTCTGGATTGGTGTTAGAATGGGCGTCACGGTGGTGCAGTGGTAGAGTTGCTGCCTGACACCACTTGCAGCGCCGGGGACCCGGGTTCAAACATGACCATGGGTGCTGTCTCTACGGAGTGTGTACATTCTCCCCGTGACCGTGTGGGTTTTCTCCGAGATCTTCGGTTTCCTCCCACACTCCAAAGACGTACAGGTTTGTCGGTTAATTGGCTTAGTATAAGTGTAAATTGTCTCTAGTTTGTGTAGGATAGTGTTAAGGTGCTCGGATGTGCAGGCTAGTTGGGCTGGAGGGCCTGTTTCTGTGCTGTATCTCTAAACTAAACTACTGACAGAGCTTCAGTAACAGCCTTAATCACCTCCTGGTTATGAAATTCAGATTATTCCTCTGAGAAAATACATCCTGGGATCTTATTAATTAATCTTCAACATTGGAACCACCATGCAAGTTAGACCTTGAACATATTGCCTGCCACAATTTGCCAGAACAGAAAAATTCAATCGAAGTAATTCAACACAAATAGTACAATATAGAGGTTGACAGGAGTTATAAGGAGAAGGTGGAGAATGGGGTTAGGAGGGAGGGATATACAGTGGACCCAACACAGAACCCTGTGGCACCCCACTAGTCACTGGCCTCCAACCTGACAAACAACCATCCACCATTACTCTCTGGCATCTCCCAATCAGCCACTGTTGAATCCATCTTGCTACTCCACCATTAATACCCAACCATTGAACCTTCTTAACCAACCTTCCATGAGGAACCTTGTCAAAGGCCTTACTGAAGTCCATATATACAACATCCACTGCTTTACCCTCATCAATTTCCCGAGTAACCTCTTCAAAAAATTCAAAAAGATTAGTCAAACATGACCTTCCAGGCACAAATCCATGTTGACCGTACTATGTGTAAGTTGCAGTTACATGAGATGTTGGTGAGGTAACAGTTAGAGTATTGTGTTCAGTTTTGGGCACCATGTTATGGGAAAGATGATGTCAAACCTGAATGGGTTCTGAGAAGATTTACCAGGATATGTTACAACCTCGATGGACTGAGGTTGAGCAGGCTAAGGATTTATTCCTTGGAGCGCAGGAGTGGTGATCTTGTAGAGATGTATAAAATTTACATTTTTGAATTTGGTTTACTGGCGATCATTATCCCTTTCCTTTGCGGCTGAATAATGTCCATGGCCAACATGGTGGATTACACTAATGATAGACACATGGAATACTGGAGTAACTCAGTATGAACTTACAAACGTATGTGCTGCATGACCCTGTGTTACTTGCCTCTTTTAAACGAGTGAACACCAATTCCTAAATATTGTCCCACCATGGGATAATTCTTATGATGGTTGACCCAGTGCGTGTTGCTATCATTCATCTTTTCTGAATGGTAAAACTGACTCATTCCCAATGAAGTCCGGAACTGAATTTAATTTCAGCTGGAGCACTTGTCAGTTTGACAGATGAAGAGCAAGACAAAGAGCACTCTTTGTTTCTCTTCTATATTACTGCCAGATTTTTAAACCGGTTTGGATCACCAATTTTGCAGCAACTCTGAGAATTGAATGGTAAAAGAAGGCAGCTCCAAGGGAAATAATCCACTTTACCTAAAACCAAATCATCCACCACCGTACTATTGTAAGAAGGAACTGTATGCTGGTTTAACCCGAAGATAGACACAAAAAGCTGGAGCAACTCAGCGGGCCAGGCAGCACCTTTGGAAAGAAGGAATGGATGACGTTTCGGGTCGAGACTTTTTGTGTCCACCACTACTATAGTTTGTTTTTAGTCTTTAGTTTTAGAGATACAGAGCGGAAACAAGCCCTTCGGCCCACCCGGTCGAATGATCCCCGCACATTAATGCTATCCTACACACACTAGGGACAATTTTTACATTTACCAATCCAATTTACCTACAAACCTGTACGTCTTTGGAGGGTGGGAGGAAACCGAAGATCTCTGAGAAAGCCCACGTCGTCATGGTGAGAATGTACAAACTCCACACAATGGCACCCGTAGTCAGGATCAAACCCTGGTCTCCGGCGCGCTGTAAGGCAGCAACTTTGCCACTGCACCACCTTGTTGGAAAAGCAGTGGCTTTAACTATCAGCAGTGACCTTTCCAGTGGTAGGTAGTTAGGTAGTGCCGACAGAGGAACTGCACTGTTTGAATAATGCTGATGATGGAATAATTCCTTAAAAATTATATACAAATGATTTTTTTTTCAAGTGATTCCCAAAAGTAATTGCTTTTATGACTGATGTTAATTGAGAATTTAAAAGCAGTCTGATTCTGAATTACAATGGAGTGGATTATCATGATCTCACAGATAAATTTGAGTTGTCTTTGAAGGGATCATTTATTTTAGTGCTTATTAAAAATTCTGGAAATATTGGACTTTAAGTTTGAAGTTTTCTCTCTGAAACCCTTTCATTGACAGTAGAGATGGAAATTGGTCTCTGAAATGATTTGGAAAGAAAGATCTATGTCTAAAAATTAGATTGTGAAGTGACATTGAACTATTCAATTTGTATGAAAAATGGTGAAAAGGAAAATTGGGGACAGAACAGCGATGTGCATGAAATCTGCGGCTATCAGTCAGTATCAACCATCACTCTTCCCCACTTCTCAACCTCGGTCACTTATGTCCTAATTGAACCCTAATGACTTCTCTGTTCACCACTACCTTCCCATTGCTGTCTCAATCACTGCAGGCTGAACCAGTCACAACTATCCTCATCCTTTCTAGCTTGGAACTCTCACACTTGTCACTCAGTGTAATCTACTCTTACAGTCTTGTACTTGGGTACGATTGTGCTTAACGTATAAGGTATTAAGAAAACAGTCTATGCAAAAAAAATCTCACTATATCTAGGTACCTGTGATGATTAAAGTACCATTGTACTTTACAAGAAGGTAGATAAAAATGCTGGAGAAACTCAGCGGGTGAGGCAGTATCTATGGAGCGAAGGAATAGGTGACGTTTCGGGTCGAGACCCTTTACAATATACTGTACAATGTGACCGATTTCCTTTTTGCACTTTGCACTGGAAATGTGAGTCCCTTTCAGCAGCACACACTGCCATAAGTCTTGGGTGCAACATAATTTTGCATTGGTGGAAGCCATTCACCAAAGGAATTATTGGTGTGGCGCATCTTAACAGTTTAATGCATATGAGTTTCTCAGCACCAATTCCTAAATCCATTTAATTATTTTGTTATTTGGGTGGCACAGTGACGCAGCGGTAGTGTTGATGCCTTACAGTGATAGAGGCCTGGGTTCAAACCTGATCACGAGTGGTGTCTGCACGGAGTTTGTGCGTTTTCCCTGGTACCTGCGTGGGCTTCCTGCTCTGCTTTCCTCCCACACACAAAAGTCATACAGGTTTGTAGTTTAAATGGCTTCTGCAAATTGTAAAATTGTCCCTAGTGTGTTGGATAGTGTTAGTGTACAGGGGTCACTAGTAGGTGAGGACTCAGTGGGCCGTATGGCCTATTTCCGGGCTGTATCTCTATAGTATAAAGTAATGTCTAAAGTCTAAATTTCATCACTCATTGAAACTGATGCATTGTTTCTCAGAAATATAATTTTAGTTTTCATTTTTGGTATGACTTATAAATGGCTGTGTGTGTGGTGACAGCAATAATCCACGAGCCCAGCATCAATGAAATGGCAGAGGATAAACAACAGCATCTGGCCAGTGGTGTGATTGCTAAAGTTACTTGTCAGAGAACCTGTCAGTAAAACAACAATCAGTTTGTTCTTCCCAAGCTGCAGTTCCCATTTGATATTGGGGATACCATCTACCTCTGGTAGATATCATTTAGTATCATAGACTCTTGTATCATCAGCAATTTTCGACCTGTTCCATGGCTTCCTTTCTGGTGTCAATGTAGATAGCAGAAAATGTCGTAAATTAGGCTGACACTTAAGTAATTGCCTGGGTCAGAGGCACATTTACTGTATCAGATGAACCCACAATTGAAGAGAGCATCAGTCATTATTTATTAAAGTAGTGTCGTCCATGCTTTAAACTTCCTGAGCTTAGAGAGGAAAATATTATTGTGGGAATATGAAGAAAACTCCTAAGGACCTTGGATAGGACAGGTTTAGTGGGATATGGGCCAAATGCAGGCAGGGGGAGCTAGTGTAGATGGGGCATGTTGAACAGTGTGGGCAAGTTGAGTAGAAGGGCCTGTTTCTACGCTGTATGACTCTATGACTCTATGGCCTTGAGTTCCATTTATTCACATTGCCCATATGCTGGAAAATAAAAATTGCAAGACTATGGGGTTATTGTTTTAAGGAGTGAAATGGCCTTTACTTGCACTCTCTGATTCTATGGAGTAAATTTTTCAGTTTAGTGTCTTCTCAATGCACATTTTTAAAATTATTAGTTTTTAGTTCTAGAGATACAGCATGGAAACAGGCCCTATGGCCCACCGTGTCCGCTCCGACCGATGATAACCCATACACTAGTCCTATCCTACACGCTAGGGACAATTTACAGACACCACTTAGCCTGCACGCCTTTGGGATGTGAGAGGAAACTGGAGCACCTGGAGAAAACCCACGTGGTCACAGGGAGAAAGTACAAACTCCATCCAGACAACACCTGTAGTCAGGATTGAGTCAGGGTGTCTGGCTCTGTAAGGCAGCGAATATACCGCTGCACCGTTGTGCTAATCAAAGTTTACTTAATGAACACTATATTTTAGAATTTCAGAATTTCACTAATATCATTTTTAGTGCAAAAGAACAAAGATTAATTTTGCCCCCTAGACTCTCCTCCATTAGATCACTCAGTGTAATCTACTCTTCTTATGCTCTTGTACTTGGGTACAATTGTGCATATGTATAAGATATTACTGAATTGTATACAAAACAAAATCACTAATTCTAGTTACATGTGATGATAAAGTACCGTTGATTCATTGAGTTAGCCACAAGTGAGGAAATAATGCCTATTTCCTTCGCTCCATAGATGCTGCTGCACCCGCTGAGTTTCTCCAGCATTTTTGTGTACCTTCGATTTTCCAGCAACTGCAGTTCCTTCTATAAAACATAAAGCCTAAGCATCCTTGTTTAAACTTTGTAGATAGACCCGAAATGTTGAAGTAACTCAGCGGGACAGGCAGCATATCTGGAGAGAAGAAATGGGTGACGCTTTGGGTCAAGACCCTTCTTGGAATCGAACAAATAAGAGTAAAATAAATACAAGTAGATATTAGGACTGAATAGCACATTTGAGGATTTCAAGACACAGAATACAATTCCTCAGAGGGAAAAAGTTGAATCCGCTCATACAAAGGGATGCACTTTTCAATACATTTGTTACCGGGGAAATTTTAAGCATTGTTACCTTTGGTAGAACAAAGAGAAGTAATAATTATCATAGCAAAGCCGTTTCCTTTAGGTTCAGACTAAATTAGGATGAAATTATAAACACTTCCTCAAAAGTAATTGAAACCTCCATTATGTTCTTTCACTGCAATAATTTCAAACTAATAGCAAAAGATACGAGGCAAAAGGGGAAATTAATGTAAATGATGCTCGCTTCCACCATTCAAGTTGTCATGCATTTGCATATTAATGGAATACATGCTGTTACTAATTCAAAAGCCAATGCAACTTAATGGAAATATTGTAATTGTGCACTGTTGAACAGCCGGTGGTTTGTAGACTTGAACTACACTTTAAAAATGAATTGTAAAATGCATAAACAGAATTGGTTGGAAATTCAGATATCCATTAGTGACAACTGGTTTATGGTTTGGGTAGTACATGGGTCCTGTTTAAACAAAGCTACGGCTGATAAGACCTTAAGATTGATTTTTCGCCGAAGTGCTCTCACAATTGTGCCAAAGAAAAGAAAAGTGTGTAGGTAGGAACTGCAGATGCTGGCTTAAACCGAAGATAGACACAAAAAGCTGCAGTAATTCAGTGGGTCAGATAGCATCTCTGGATGGAAGAAATAGGTGATGTTTCGGGTCGAGACCCTTTAAGATGCGTCACCTATTCCTTTTCTACAGAGATGCTGTCTGACCCGTTGAGTTGCTCCAGCTTTTTGTGTCAAGAGCAGATAAAGGTTGGCTATTCCAGTTTTATGAAGATGATACACAATATTAGCTACCCATTGTCCACTATACCTGATTTTCTGTTGAATTATTGAATAATTAGCAAAATGGTCCAGAAATTAGTGCATGGTTTATGAAAGGAACCCGTAAGCCAACAGTATGAACAACAACATATTCCTCTTGGCTGGCCACCAATCCAACAATGTTGGATTTCAAGTAATACCCTCTGATCTCCACTCCAGTGTGCACAAATCTCTTCCTCATTTACCACCATTCCAGTTGCTCTGTTTCTTTTCCCACTCCCACCTCACCCATCCCCGAGTCCCCAATTTCCCTTTTACCACCCCCCCCCCCTTTTTGCCTTCCCACTGTACAATTTTATCTTGCTCCTTCCAGCATTACATTTCACTCTACCTGTTCTTTCCTTATCTGACACCCTTTTCACCAACCGCTTTTGTCACAAGCTCCACCCATCTGCAAATCACCCCTGCCCCTCCTCTCACCTCTATCCACCTATCACTTGCCCCTCCCCCACCATTCTCTTCCAACTCTCTCCCCCCCCTCCTCCATCTGTCTGAAGAAAGGCTCCGACTTGAAAGGTTATCTGTCCATTCCCTTCACAAAGGCCAGCTGAGTTCTTGTGTTTTCATTAAAACAGGTTCCTTTGCTCATGCTCCTATTTAGAAACAGAGAAACATAGAAATTAGGTGCAGGAGTAGGCCAATCGGCCCTACGAGCCTGCACCGCCATTCAATATAATCATGGCTGATCATCCAACTCAGTATCCTGTACCTGCCTTCTCTCCATACCCCCTGATCCCTTTAGCCACAAGGGCCACATCTAACTCCCTCTTAAATATAGACAATAAACATTTGACCCTTGATACATTTTTCCCCATTCTGTCATGAAATTAGAGAAGGTTTTACATCCATATATTCTCTGACTGCACCAACCTCCATTAAAACCTGTTTTGCTGCCTGACCCGCTGAGTTACTCCAGCATTTTGTGCCTACGGTTTAAATCAACAGCTGCAGTTCCTTCCTCCACACTTTAAGTTAGATATCCTCCCACTGATCTCACAAACTTCAAGTCATCTGTGCAGAACAGTGTGACTTAATCCTGGCTGAGCTCTTGGAATCACATTCTGAAGATATTTTAAGGCCATGGTCTAGCAGATGATTCAATAACATGATAATGGTGAATCTGAAAGAGAAAACAATAACAGCCGGAAATTTTTTTTAATGCAAAATCTTTTTTTCATCCTCTTCTTATTGAAGAAAGATCCATCAATTTTGAGCTGGTTTTATTTGCATGGAAATTAATTCAAGAGAGATGTTTCTGTGAAGTTATTTGATAATGACATCAACATAATAGGACTCAGGACTTGAATGAGATGGGAGGTTTTCTTTCAAATATTGTGACTCGTTAAATCTGTAAATGAGGATCATTTAACCATGTTTGTCAAAAGTTGTCTTTAATAAACTCTGCATTTGTGACCAAAATACTGTCTCTGTGATGTGTTCTAGGTTACATCTCCTTCCGTATCAACAACTAATGCCAATACCATTATCTTCATTTCAGTCCAGCAGCATCCATTTTCATTAGCAAAATATTCCATCCTGTTGCCATGGAAAAGACTTGCTTGAATTACATTAAAATTGCTATAAATTTGAATTATGTCTATTTATTTAAATATACATTATGACATAGTTAAATAAAAATTGAGATGTTCCTCCAATGAGCAGAATTACAGCAATATTGCTTTCATACTATGCTTTAGTTCAGTGGTTCTTAACCTTTTTGGAAGCAGTACGCGCATACGTGAACAAAATACTGTATGTGGTATGTACCTTTGTTAGGTTCGTAAACATGGGCTCAACAAATTGATATGTTATTTGTGTCCCCTTCATGACCCCTGGCAAAGCCCCAAACGACCCCCATAGGGGGCCACGACCCCCAGGTTAAGAACTACTGCTTGAGTTTATCATCTCTTTTCTGGTCACCTGGCCTTAAGGAAACCTGTTAAGACATTGACTAATATACACAAGATCTTTGCTGGTGCTGGCTACTATTTCCACCAGGTTTGTCTGGTATGAGAATGTACTCTTAATACTTTTAGCTTTCTATTGTTGAAAATTATTTCAGCTCATAGATTTCAGACAATCATGCAAACACCCTTCAATCAAACAGCAAGCCAACCAGAAGCAATAACAATGAAATATAACAATGTGGTACAGGCTGTTATGGTAGAAACGCACTTGTTACTTTTTTGCATATCTTTCATTCATTTGTTCTATATCTTTCTACATCACCGTGTATATCTCTCGTTTCCCTCTTCCCTGACTCTGAAGAAGGGTCTCTTCCCGAAACGTCGCCCAATCCTTCTCTCACGAGATGCTGCCTGTCTCGCTGAGTTACTCCAGCATTTTGTGTCTACCTATGAACACAGAGTAGCTAACAGACATTACCAAGTCATAGTGTCATACAGCATGGACACAGGCCGTCCAGCCCAACTCGCTATGTCGACCAAGAAGGCCCATCTACACTAGCCCCATATATCTGCATTTCGTCAATATACCTCCAAACCTGTCCTATCTATGTACCTGTCCAAATGCCTCTTAAATAGTGTTATTACACCAGCCTGAACTATCTCTTTTGGCAATTGAGGAGCCTTGTGTACTGAGCTTGTTTTGTACTCCCTGTAGGATCAGTCTGACCTCCAGTGTCATCCAGCACACATTCTGCTTCCGACTGTCAAAGGGTCCTGCCCTCAGGACTGCTTTACTATTAAGAGATGCTAATCATAGGAAGCGACCTCTGTTGAAACCTGCTTGCCATGTCTGTGCCCTCACGAGCTCCAGAAGGGAGCATTGGGTATGAGACTGAGAGCCTGAGTTTATGTTACTGAAATGGTACATCTGTAAGCTTCCGTTAATAATCAGATGGCATGTGTTCGGTTCAATATGTTTTGTTTAAAGTTACAGCATGGAAACAGGCCCTTCAGCCCACTGAGTCTGCACCATCCAGCAATCACCCCATACACTAGCACTATCCTACACACTAGGGACAATTTACAACTTTTACTTAAGCCAATTAACCTACAAACATGCACGCGTGGAGTGTGGCTTTTGTCAATTGTTCCTAGTGTGTAGGATATAATTCAGGTATGTGTGATCGCTGGCTGCTGTGGACTCAGCAGACCGAAGGGCCAATTTCCACAGTGTATCTCTAAACTAAACTAAACATTGGGCGGTTCTGAAAAGAATACGCAACATTCTTTTTCTTGCTCCTGATAAAAGTCAGAACTCTGGTAGAAAATATTTTGCAAAGTGCTTTGGGTGACAGTTACATCTGGACATAGGCCACCAGCATATTCAAGGATGAGTTGCACCCAGGCTCTTCTCCCCTCTTCCATCAGGCAAGAGGTATGGAAGTGTGAAAATGCACACATCCAGATTTAGGACAGTTTCTTCCCTGCTGTTATCATGCAATTTCCAAAGTTCCTATATTTCAACAACTCCTCCCCCAACCCCATTTAAACTAAAAGATTCATTTCTTCACTGCTTCTGCAGTAATTGGATCTTCCACCCTCTGTTGTCAAATATAGCAGTGACATCCATGTACTTTTAGTGCATCCATGTGCACAGCTCATCAGTTTTGCTGCTGAGTTGTCACCTCAAAGGATTGCGTATTCTGTCGTTCAACATCTCATTTAGCAGAAGGGTCCATTCAAATTAGTGCAGGAATACATCAGAACACTTTGCATGGTCAGCTGCCTTGAAATATCAGAGCTACTGCGTGAAGTCTATCTTTGAAGGGACAGTGTATGTTTTGGTTTTCGACTATAGTTAGTAATTTGAAGTTAAATATCAGCAATTTTAGAAATCATTTTGCAAGGTCATTTACTGCAGGGCATGACATATTAAGCTCTGGCAGATGCTAATATCATTTTAAGCTTCTTAGTGAGTTTTAATGAAAGTCGCATGTTTGTAATCTTCAAAATGGTGGAGTCCAAATATAATGCTTTCACTGATAAGTAAGCTCTCAGTGGATGTTTTTCCAACTCAACGGTATTCTCAATCAGCATATTTTTGGATTGCATTATATTATGCAAACTTTAATTTATATTTACATATCAATAGATCCAGTGCTTATTATTTTTATTACTTTTTTTTAACAGCAAGAATAGGTTGAAAATATTATTCTTTTGTATTTCAGGTGATGATTCACCACGGTTATATATTTTTAATTTGTTTTTGGACACATTAATTGGGTATCCAAGTTGCATTCAGAGACATACCAGCTTTTTGCGTCTGATAAAAGGTACAATAATATGTCGAGGAAGAAACTACAGATGCTGGTTTAAACTGAAGATAGACACAAAAAGCTGGAGTAACTCAGCGGGACAGGCAGCATCTCTGGAGATAAGGAATGGGTGACGTTTGTGGTCAAAGACCCTTCTTCAGACTGGTTAGGGATAAGGGGAATGAGAGATAAAGACAATGATGTAGAGAGTTAAAGAATAAGGAATGAAAGATATGCCAAAATGTAACAATGATAAAGGAAACAGACCATTGTGATCTGTTTTTTGGGTGAAAACGAGAAGCTAGTGTGACTTGGGTGGGGGAGGGATTGAGAGAGAGGGAATGCTAGGGCTACCTGAAGTTAGAGAAATCAATATTCATAGCTGAGCAACATAGGGGACGACCATGATTCTGAAGTGGTGGCGATGTAGATTGAAATTTTCCATTCACCTTGTAGATCAACGCTACTCTAGCTGCAAGGGTGGTGTGTCCATGGAACGAGAAAGTGAGGAAGGTACAATAATATTTAAAAGATATTTGGACAATTACATGCAATAGGGATATGAGTCAAATGCATGGAGATGGGTCTAGTTTAGACGTGCATCTTGGTCAACGTGGCCAAATTGGGCCAAAGGGCCTATTTCTGTGCATTATGGATATGTTTGTTGAAACATGAAATGCAACACCGTGGTGAGAAAGATTGAGAAGAATATCGGGGACATAATGCGCCCGTGAGTGACACTAGTCAACATTGAGATTGAGTACATAGTTGACTCACTGGTGAAGATCACAGTTTGCTTGCCATCACAATGTGACCAAATTTGTGATGACTTCCCAATTGCTAAATTTAAAAAGTTTGGTAAAGGTAAATAAAATCATGTACAGCATTCAGTACCGGCCTCTGCATTTCTCTTGGAGTTGTCATGCAATGAAGATCATCACATGCCATGGCCGTCCAAAGGGGGGGGGTGGGTGCGGAGGGTGCAAATTCATACTCCCCCCCTTTTTTCATCTTTCTATGGAAACTTGGTCATAGGTACATCCCCATGCTGCCCCCCCCCCCCCCCCCCCCCCCCCCCCGAACCCCAGAGAATTTTCCAGCATTTGCAGTTCTTTCTTAAACATCTTTCTGGACTACGTTTGTGCAAAGAAGGTCTGGGGAAGATGCCTTTATCCCAATCAGCTGCATTTACGGACTGTTCCCAGGGACATACATACACAAATATATGGGCATCAATTGAAGATCTGCCACGGAAGGTAGTTGAGGCCAGTTCATTGGCTATATTTAAGAGGGAGTTAGATGTGGCCCTTGTGGCTAAAGGGATCAGGGGGTATGGAGAGAAGGCAGGTACGGGATACTGAGCATTAACGTTGCAGAGCAAAAAAGAGCCTGCCCTTTGTAATGAAGTCCTAGAAAATTTAGAAGCACTCGGGAAGCAGCACAAAGGCAACAGTTTGGAAGCTCTGAAAGGCAATGCGTTTCCATTCATCATTGTGGGAATTGGATGATCAGCCATGATCATATTGAATGGCGGTGCAGGCTCGAAGGGCTGGATGGCCTACTCCTGCACCTATTTTCTATGTTTCTATGTTTCTATCATCATCTCAGCTAAAGACGATCTTTGCTCTATGGAAACTTGGTCATTAGGTACGATCGATGTCTGTCAGGGAATGCTGCTGGAGTATGGACTGAAGCTTGGTGGATCCAACACCAAGGCTCAGTAGGGAAGGACTGCAGTCCTTCTGCCAATGGACATTGAGGGACTGGGCCTGGTGTGGAAGCCCCTCGAATAATTGAACCCCGAGTGGTTTTGGGGTGCTATGCACACAAATAATGTGGTAACATTAACGTATGAAACCAATTGACACTGTAAATGTATAGATGCTATAACTGTAAAGAGCCATGCACTTTCATTCTGTACTTGTGAACATTTTCTAGTTTAGTTTAGAGATGCAGCACGGAAACACAGAGTCTGCACCGACCAGCAATCTCCACACATTAGCACTAACCTACACATGCTAAGGACAATTTTACATTTATGCCAAGCCAATTAACCTACAAACCTGTATGTCTTTCTATTTTTAAATAAAGTGTATACTTGACATTTTGAAATATCTCAGCAATGTGCACTGATGGTGGAGGACAGGCTTAAGAGGAATCTGGCTCAGTTTTAAGTGCAGAATCCAGTGATCCCAATGAATGTGCATGGAAAGAGAATCAGGAATCTAGCAGAGTTCCCAAACTGTGTCTTGTTACATGCCATGCCGATCAAGTTAATCTATTTTCGCTTATTTCATGATCAAGTGAACCCCTGCTAGCCCAGCTACAAAAACACAACTCGCTTGGTATGCAAATGCACAGAATATCGTTGATCATGGTGGTAGATAAAGATCACAGTACAAAGATGGAACTAATTTCATGGACAATTAATGCTGCTTGAGCAATGTCTGGTCTCTTCAAGTTATAGGACAAAGGAAGGGGGGACTAAGGCAGCCTCAACTCCATGGGACATTTGTGAAGTATAACTTTTATCACTTATCAGGCCTCAGATAATCTCACTTTATCAATGACTTAAAAGCATTAACGTTGCAGAGCAAAAAAGAGCCTGCCCTTTGTAATGAAGTCCTAGAAAATTAGAAGCACTCGGGAAGCAGCACAAGGCAATATTTGGAAGCTCTGAAATGCAATGCGTTTCCAATTCATCATTGTTGATGGGCCTGCAGTGATGTAAAAATAATTATTAATATTTTTCTTTAAATTAACAAAACTGCACAGTCTGCAAGCTGACTGATGGAAGTCAATTGCGGCAAATTCCGAGACTCAGGCCAAGGGGACTCTGAGAAATGGGACACTTAATCTCACTTGTCCCTTGCTGATAAAATGCTTGCAGGCGTGTTATTACCCTGCTACCTTGTTGCTGCAGAATCACTGTTGCAGTGAAGAACACCACGCTGGCTGATAAGTGAAAAGAGATTGTACACCACTAAAGCTTTGTAATCGGATGACATTTGAACTGGTATACTAGCATCACCTACACTTCATTCACTTGAATATCACTTAAGTTAATACATTTTAGCATGCATGTTCCCACTTTGCACTGTCATCTTGGTCTGCATGATCATTGGAATTTGGATCCCATGTAAGCCAAGTTCAATTTATCAAGAAAAATGAACCCCAACTACAATATTGAACAAAGCTCTTAATTCAGTCAATATAACATCCAGAAATTACCAGCTAGGCAGCCAAGAATATTTATTGCCTATATTACAGGGAATTTCTCCAGACCTCAAATTAGCAAATGGCAGCACGGTGGCACAGCGGTAGATTTTCTGCCTTACAGCGCCAAAGACCCGGGTTCGATCCTGACTTGTGCTTGTCAGGTGCTTGTCTGTACTGAGTTTGTACGTTCTCCCTGTGACCTGCATGGGTTTTTTTCCAGGATCTCCAATTTCCTCCCACACTCCAAAGATGTACATGTTTGTAGGCTAATTGGTTTGGTCAAATTGAAAATTGACCCTTGAGTTAGTTTATTGTCACATGTACAGTGAAAAAGTTTTGTAGCATGCTATCCAGTCAGAAGCAAGACAATACATGATTACAATCGAGCCATTTACCGTGTATAGATACATGATAAGGGAATAACGTTTAGTTATTCTAGTGAGTAGAATAGTATTAGTGTACAGGGTGCTCATGGGTCGGCACAGACTGGGTGGGCCAAATGGCCAGTTTACGCACTGTATCTTTAAAAATAAATAAATGATGCAGTTCATTAATCTCTGTATACAAGTATTATATCTAAACCTAGATTCCTGAGCCTGTTGGCTCAAATAAACTTTCATTTAACTAGGTTAGTTACTCTTAATAGGGTGAATGCCAGGTCATGCAATTGAGGTAAATTTCAGGATGCTGTATATACTCATCAGGGGCGTCAGACCTGTCCTGTACCTGTAAACCTTTTTGATCACTGTAGTTGCGAATATTTGTATTTTAAGTTGCTTTTGGCAGGTGTATTGTGTATCTGATATTTCTAGATGGTTCATACTTGTTGCAAGTCTCATCCTTTGCTTGCCAGGTCCTCTTTGCCATTTATATTTGTATTCCACCAAGCAGAATCGTCAGGATAGTATTTCCCACGATTTTACAGAAGTTTAGCATTCTCCAGTGGGGTAAGTGAATGCAGATGAAATTTCTGTTGCATTGCATTGCCCTGAGACCTTGTTTTTATTGGATTTTTATTGTTATGTGCAAAATGATGTAGTGAAAAACTGATGTGGTGAAAATCTGATTTAACTAATTTAAAGAAAAAATGATGTGTGCTATCGAGTTAAATCATACTGTAACTTGAGTAGAATCAAACCTTACACAAGTTCAACAAGTAGTGCAAAGAGAAAAATTGCAAAGAATGCAAAGAGTGCAGATTATAGTGTTAAGGGGCTGTCCCACTTGGCCGTCATTTACACGACATGCCGGTAGTGACTGATGCGCTTGCCATCATGTGTCCGCACAGCCGTCTGGAGTGAGTGACGTCATTTGAATACCCAGTTAATAATATTTACCCAGTTTATGATATTTATGGTGATTTTCTAAAATGTTCCAGTTTCTTGAGTGGTGCTAGCAATTGGAAAAACTGCAGATGTAATGCCCCTATTCAAAAAAAGAGGTGAATGAAAAGTAGCAAGCTACAGGCCAAATTAATCTGTGGGAAGGAACTGCAGATGCTGGTTTAAATTGCATGTAGACACAAAATGCAGGAGTAACTCAGCGGGATTGGCAGCATCTCTGGAGAGAAGGAATGGATGATGTTTCAGTCTGAAAAAGGGTCTCGACCTGAAATGTCACCTGTTTCGACGCAAAATGTCACCCTGTCTCACTTGGCCGTCATTTACGTGACAGGCTAGTAGAGCACGAAGATTCCGTACATTACGAAATCCTGGCGCGCTGTGCGATACCGCGCGCAACTCCACACTCCTCCACGCCACTCCATGTGCCCTTCCCGCGATACCCAAACGCTACCCACACACTACCAGGTAGCGTAAATGGCGCGCAAATGACAGCCAAGTGGGACAGGCTCTTTACTGCATTAAACCATTACAGTTATGGAGAAAAGTGCACATTTTAAAGCATCAAAGGGTGCAATGAGGTTGGTTGAGAGATCAGAACTGCACCCTTGGCTTTTGAGAGGCCCACTCTGATAGCAACAGGGAAGAAGTTGTTCCTGTATCTGGAACTGAACCTCTTAATCTGGAAATAGACCAGTCAATCTCAGGCAATGGCCATCTTGCTTAGATGAATGATGATCCAACAACACTTGAGACCTTTGGGGTCATTAGCGATAAAGTAGCATGTTTTACAGCTCTTTTCCCATCCTGAATACTCAGTGTTGTCATGCCATAGCTACTGTGGGCACCCATAGCGACATTCAATACAACAATCCACAACAGCTACTGTGGCTACATATCCTAACCTCACGTGCACGCTAACACCTTGAAGAAGAATACCACCAGATACAATGTGACAATGACTACATCATGGAACTCAATTCGTAACAAGTTTTAAAATGGTGGTTAAAGGTATAATGACGAGATAAATTCATAGTCAAGGAGCTAAATGGCATGGAAACAGGTCAGTCAGCCTACCTTGTCCATGCTGACCAAGTTGGCATTCTAGACTAATTCCATCTGCTCTCATTTAGCCCACATCCCTCTAAATCCTTCTTTCAGTCGTTTGCAATCTCCCCACACATCAGCCGTTATAATTACCACTGACTATCGAGAGACCTATAAGTTCCATCAAAGTGATTTGATTATTCCCTTCCTGTTTCTAAACCACCCAAATAGCCTCACTGGGTGATCCCCTAAGGATGTCCTCCCTCAGCTCTGTGGCTACATCCTCCCCCATCAAAAAGCCAACTGCCCCCTTCCTCTCCTGCCTCCATCCCTATACCATCCCTGCAGCAACCATAGCGACCACAAACCATCCTTATTTGACTATATATTCCTCTCAGGACAAAATAACTCAGCAAGTCAGTCAGCATCTCTGGTGAACACGGATAGGTGATGTTTTGGGACACGACGTTTGGATCCAAAGGACTGTTTCTTCCCAGTTGCAACTGAACCATCCTATCAACAACTAACAACTAGAGCTACCATCTACCTCACTGGAGACCCTTGGTCTACCTTTAATTGGGCTTTACTGGGCTTTATCTTGCACTTATCTTCCACTCCTTCCACCAGAAAAAAGTTGCACTACCACGACTGTATGTACGTAAATATATTTATTGCTCATATTCTATGTCGCTCTTCCAGGGAGATGCTAACTGCATTTTGTTGTCTCTGTACTGTACACTGCACAATGACAATACAGTTTGAATCTGAATCTGAACATGATTCCCTTTATCCTGCACCTGTACACTGTGTACCGCTCGATTGTAATCATGAATAGTCTCTCCACTGACAGGATATCACACAACAAAAAGCTTTTCACTGTACATCGCTACGCGTGATAGTAAATTAACTAAGTAAACTGCACCAGTATCTATTTTACATTGTTTCAGACTCACTTATACCATCTTTATATCCCTGTCTACAGAAACATTGCTTTACAGTTGTCAAAATACAATAAAGAGGTCCTTTGAAATTCATTTATTAGATATTCACACCACATGACTTGGCCAGTCTAACTGCCTTTGTGAACTTCTCTGTTGGGTGTGTAAATCTTTTTGTTATTGGAATGTAATGTCCATGAACTTGCCTTGTCACCCGATCATCATTAATCCTTTCAGGCAGCTGAGGTGAATCTGAAGTTATTACTTCATGTGGTGAATAACTTGCCTGAATTTCAGAATGATAATGCAGGTTTGTCACATCTCCCATCCTGCTTACTTCAAACCTGGCCTGAGGCTGCTATCTTGGTGGTCACAGAGAAACTCACAGATTTATGAGGCCGACCTGGCTTGGAATTTTCAAATGTCAGGCTAATCTTTCATTCATAGTGTCATACAGCGTGGAAACTGGACCTTTCGCCCAACTTGCCAATGTCGACCAACATGCCCCATCTACACTCATCCCGCCTGCCTTTGTTTGGCCCATATCCTTCTAAACCTATCCTACCCATGTACCTGTCTTTGGCCCATGACCCACTAAACCTATCCTATCCACATACCTGTCTAATTGTTTCTTAAACATTGTACATTTTCTCAATTAATACTCGGGGCAAGTGTTGTTTTGACCACCCTCCATCATGAGTGATTGTTGTAGGTGCTTTCTAAGTATTTTGTTGAAAATTGCTATTGGCAAAACCACATGGCATAGGAGCACAATTAGGTCATTGGGCTCATCGAGTTGACTCCGCCATTCAATCTTGACTGATCTACCTTTCCCTCTCAACCCTATTTTCCTGCCTTCTTCCTGTAACGTTTGATACCCTTACTAATCAAGAACCTATCAATCTCTGCTTTAAAAATACCAAATGATGGCCTCCACAGCTGACTGTGGCAATTAATTCCACAGATTCACCACCCTCTGGCTCAAGAGATTCCTCCTCATCTCCATTCTAAAGGAACATCCTTTTATTCTGAGGCTGTGCCTTCTAGCTCTATACCCTTCCGTTACTGGAAATATCATCTCCACGCCCACTCTATCTTTGTCTTTAATTATTCATCAAATTTCCCTCTTCCATTTGCCTTACACTCAGATTCACTGCAGCCATGAGTACACGCCAGTGCTTTATCTTGGCAAGATCACACCGAGCAATAACACACTGGAGCCCAACGGCATGGTTTCCATACCAACTGGGCCCTGGAAAAGTCACTGTAGAGAAACTTTGACCCAAAACCACAACGGTAGAGTTGCTGCCAGAGACCCAGATTCGATCCTGATCCACAGGTGCTGCCTGTGCGGAGTTTGCACGTTCTCTGACCACAAGGGTTTTCTCCGGGTGCTCCGGTTTCCTCCCACATTCCAAAGACGTTCAGGTCTGTAAGTTAATTCGCTTCTGTAAATTGCCCCTAGTGCGTAGGATAGAACTTGTGTACTGGTGAACATTGGTCGGAGCGGACTTATTTCCATGCTGTACCTCTAATCTAAACTAACCTAAACTAAGCAACCAATATGCATAGTAGTTTTCAATAGGTCACTGCCATTCCAATACACTTACAACTCACTAAAATTAAACTTGAAAGTTTTAAAATAAATTTTCTCAGAAATAAAATTCATCAAAAATGCACAAAATGCTTAGAAATAATTGCTGCTGCAGAGTGCCAGAGACCCGGGTGCGACCCTGACCTTGGGTGCTGTCCGTATGGAGTTTGCACGTTCTCTCCGTAACCACATGGGTTACTGCGGATGTTCCGGTTTCCTCCCACATCCCAAAGATGCGTAGGTTTGTAGGTTAATTGGCCTCTGTGAGTTCTACAAACAAAGGTAAAACCATTTTCAAGATTTACATCCCTTCTACCTTGTCTGGGCTGCAGCATAAAACCAATACTTTCAATGTCTGCCTAAGAGCAAGCTGTTTTTTTTTAACTTGGCAGAGTTGGTCATGTTTTCTCTCAGGAAAGGTATGGAGGGTTATGGTCTGAACGCAGGTGTATGGGACTAGGGGAGAATACGTGTTCGGCACGGACTAGAAGGGTCGAGATGGCCTGTTTCCGTGCTGTAATTGTTATATGGTTATATGTTGATCCCTGGTTTCTGTTTTGATTAATTCATTATTCATTGACATGAGCAAGGTTTGGAGTCAGCAAGATGACAGGGTTCAGCTTGATCTTCCAGGCCTGAACTGCACTTTGCAAGTAGCAGTCAAGCATTGCCATCTATGCAAAGCACTCACCAATATGGATTATAGCAAATGGGCCTCTTTGAAAAAAACACATTCAATTCATCTGATAGAAAAAAAATAATCAGATATAATAATAAAATGTATATTTTTAATTTAGAAACAAAGAACTGTAGATGTTGATTTATACCAAATATAGGCACAACGTGCTGGAGTAACTCAGCAAAAAAACTTGTATTTAACTGAGTAACTCCAGCACTTTGTGTCTGTATGTTGTATAAACTAGCATACGCTGTATCTCTGGAGAAAAAGGTCAGAGATGCTGCCTGACTCATTGAGTTACTCCAACAAATTGTGTCTATATTTTTTATTTGTTTTGTTCTTGATGCTGATGGTATACGTCAATTTATTTTTCAGGGAGACACCCAGCTTATGGGAAATAGAAGCAATTGATTCAATTTTGTAGTGCAGCCTCGTGGACAATGTGTTCAGCTCATTCCAGTTCTCTGCTTTTTGTTTCATAACTGCAGTATTTCCCAATTCCAGCTTTTTCTGTCCCACTCCCTTTTCATATTTTCTATTAAATTGGGTTTCCTGCTCTGTTGACAGATTATATCAACTTGCTCTGCAAACTAAAAACTCAATTTCCATTCAATCATGGCTGATCTATCTTTCTCTCCTAACCCCATTCTCCTGCCTTCTCCCCATACCCTCTGACACCAGTATTAATCAAGAATCTATCTATCGCTGCTTTAAAAATATCCACTGACTTGACCTCCATAGCCTTCTGTGGCAAAGAATTCCACAGATTCACCATCCCCTGACTAACAAAAATTCTCTTCATCTCCTTCCTAAAAGAACATCCTTTAATTTTGAGGCTATGACTAGAAGTCATAGCCTCAGAATTAAAGGATGTTCTTAGACTCTCCCACAGTGTAAACATCCTCTCCAGATCCAATCTATCCAAGCCTTTGACTATTCGGTATGATTCAATTAGGTCCTTCCTTATTGTGTTGGGAGATGCAATAAGTTGTGGAGAAACTGCATCACAAATTGTGTATCTGTAGTTCATTTGGTTTAGTATGGTTTAGTTTATTGTCACATGTACTTATGCACAGTGAAAATATTTTTTGCAGCGTGCTACCAAGCAGCAGAAAGACTATACATGATTACAATCAAGCTGTCCAAATGTACAGATACAGGATAAAGGGAATATGTTAAGTGTAAGATAAAGTCCAGTAAAGTCCAATTAAAGATGGTCTGAGGGTCTCCAATGAGGTAGATGGAAGGACAGGGCCGCTCTCTAGTTAGGGATAGGATGGTTCCGTTGCCTGATAACAGCTGGGAAGGAACTGTCTCTGCATCTGGAGGTATTTGTTTTCACACTTCTGTGCCTTTTGCTTGATGGGAGAGGGGAGAAGAGGGAGTGACCGGGATGAGAGTGATCCTTGATTATGCTGGTTGGTGGCCTTGCCGAGGCAGCATGGTGTAGTTGGAGTCAAAGGAAGGGAGGTTGATTAGGCGTGATAGTCTGGGCTGCATCCACAATTCTCCGCAGTTTCTTACAGCCTTGGATGGAGCTGTGATGCTTCCCAATAAACGTTTTCTATGACGCATCTGTAGAAGTTGGTGAGAGTTGTTATGGACATGCTGAACCTCCTATGCCTTCCAAGGAAGTAGAGGCATTATTGTGATTTTATGATCATTGCTTCAATATGGCTGGACCAGGACAAGTTGCCAGTGAGATTTACAGCCAGGAACTTGAGGCTTTCAATCATCTCTAATTTGGTGTCATCAATGTATATCGGGGTCAATATTATATCGTCACAAAAGATGATTTTATTTCAAGAATACATTTCATTCATTGTTATAGATTCATGACACAGTTCAGGATGAAGAGATCCATTTAATAAAGATTAAAAATACTGTTTGTGTCCATGACTAGACACAAGTCTCCGTCTTATTCACTTAACTCACATTCTCCATTATGTCTATTAATCTTCCACCCTCTTTCTCATGTCTCTGATTCTTATTTTGTTCGTCTTTCACACAGCAAGAAACATTGACTTTGTTTGTTGATGTGAACCAGCCTTTATCAATCCATCTACCCATCATAGCGCTCTCTTGTTTCAAATGAATATGCAACATGAAGGAAGTTTACAAAGGACCATCAGTAAATGTTTCTTCAATAGTCTGTTTCAAACTTTGTTTTTACTTTTTGAGCACATCATAAGATATGGAAGGTTAAGTTGAATTTGTTTAAAACACTGGTTGTGTCCAGTTCTTGTTACTCTAGTTTAGGAAGAATGTGAAGATCCAAGGCAGGGTGCGAAAAAAAAGATTACATTCAATGATTCCAGGCCAGGGATGAGGGATTTCAGCTGCAAAGTAGGATCAGAAAAGGCATGATTGGTTTCTGTGATGCAGAGATAATGGAGAGGAGATTTGAGGGGTGCACAAGTTAATGGTTGGTTTAGATTGGAGAGAGAAGTGGAAATTGTTCTCATTAGTGGAATGCACGAGAAAAAAAAGGTACAGGTACAAAATTTCAAGCAAAAACCTATCAGGGGATTGTAAGGAGAAACCTCTGTTTTAATGCAGAGGGAACTTGTCACGTGCAATGCATTGTCTGTCAGGGTGGAATCAAATAAAAGGGAACTGAATGGACACTTCACAATAACTTTCATGGATATGGGGAGATGGAACTGATGGGATAGTTTTTCATCTATTAGAAGCCAACATATATTCTTCCTTGTGCAGTAACCTCTTTGTATCAAGCCAAACTCTAGTGCAAAATGTAAAGCACAAAGGGAATGTGCAGAGAGCAGAATATAGTTCTCAGCATTATTTGGTATTTAGTTTTATTTTCTGGTGGAAGCAGCAAGATGCTGAAAGGAAGGATCAGAAAGACAATGTGAACTGAGGGCCATCCTGGAGAACATCTGTAACAAAAACGAGGTGATGTCCCCAGTTAATATGACAATGAATCAGGCACCGCCATCTTCTCATTCTAGAATCAGTAACTGAGGAAGAAATAGAAGCAAGGAGATAGATCATGAGGTGCAGATGCTAAAGAAACTAGAAGAAATTATCAAATGGACTCTGGGCCGCTAAACAAAACCGATCAGGGAGAAAAACAGTGGGTTAGATTCTTGTGGCTATCGCAATGGAGAGTCCTCTGATCTCATAAGACAGAAGAAGAATGTAATCTGAGCAACCAATGTGTGCAAATAGGAAGGAAAGAACAGGGCGAGAACTAATGTAGTTTAATTTAACATGAAGATAGACACAAAAAGCTGGAGTAACTCAGCAGGACAGGCAGCATCTCTGGAGAGAAGGAATGAGTGGCATTTTGGGACAAGACCCTGAAGAAGGGTCTCCAGAGATGCTGCCTGTCCGGCTGAGTTACTCCAACTTTTTGTGTCTATCTTCGGTTTAAACCAGCAACTGCAGTTCCTTCCTACATAGGTAGTTTAATTTAGTTTGGTTTAGTTTATAGTTTAGTTATACAGCATGGAAACAGACCCTTTGGCACACTGAGTCAATGCCAATCATCGATCATCCACTCACAATTGTTCTATGTTATTCCAATTTCATTGGTTTCAGTGCTAGCTTGCTTTCATTTAGGGCAGGAAGTAAATCCTCCAATATAGGGCAGGTTTGATGATACTAGGTGGCTCATTTGATGTCAGAACAGTCAAATCATCAGTATGCTAACTGAGGAATGGTGAATGAATATATTCCAAAATGTAACTCTCACCCAAGCATTGAAGCTGAACAGGCCTTGACTTTTTTCTATGTCTATAATTTAGTGGTGGGCCTCAATCTAAGAGGACAATGGATAGACTCGGTGACACAGTGGGGAGTTTGGAAGGTCATTGTAATTCTAGATGGAGGCAGGAGAACGATCCCTGGAAAAAACGCTGAGTTGGTTGGAGATCTGGCAGTGAGAAGTAGTTATAAAGAAAAGCAATTAGACTAAGGTTGCAGTTTAAGGGTGAAGAATTGTTAAGGCAGCTGGGGTTATATAATTTTACCACAATCATTCCAATCAGATAATTGAACTGGGACGGTGCAGAAATTGACAGTGCACATCTTTAGCTGCAGGGAATATTTGATAAAAATAATATGATTGCCCAGTATTTATATGAAATATACTGTATTCAATGGATGTAATAGAAAGACAATCCAATCTATTATCTTAATTTGGGACTGGCAATTTGACTGTGAGAGCAATTCATGGCAGATTGGAACAGAACTAAAATTCATCTCATCAAAACTCCAGCAAGATAAATCAATGGAACTCCTATTGGGAGTTCACTCAATGGGAACATTTATGGTTTGCAATTAAACAAGGTGCGTCTTAAATATTTTCCTCAAATTAAATATTTTTCCTTGTATAGAGCCAGCTATACATTACAATTAACAGGGCAAATGCACTGAAGCCAAATTAATTATTTAACTATTGAAGTTGAAGTCTGCAGCATTTAAGTCAGAGGGCAAGGATGAACGAACACATTGTCATTCAACAAGCCAGTCTTTCTTGGTGGCTGTACAATATTTGGGCTATCTAGTTTATGTTCATGCTGTCAAAATCCCATTGAAACCTCTTCATTGCCGCTCATTATGAATGTACCACTCACCAACTCAAGGAGTCTGTTTAATTAGAGTGATATGAAACAGTATCATTTAGACTTGGCCATTTGCTGTCATTTTTGTGTCAATTGGGAACTAAGGGTTTAGGCCTGTGGTATGTTTCAAAGAAGGACTTTATTTGTTCACCTGCTTACACAACGGAAGCAACAACAGATTTCATAAACACAGACCCTTCAATGAAGAAAAAAAAAATCACAGGGCATTTCAAAAAGATGTCAGGGAAAAAAAAGCTGTTGCTGCAAAGATGAACATGTGAGAATAGTGATGGAAAGATGAGCTGGGGAACTGAATTTGAAAGAGAATAGCAGAAAAAAAAGAAAAACCAGCTGAAGGCATTGTAGGAGGTTTAGTCAGTTTAGAATTGCAGCTTGGAAACAGGCCCTTCGGCCCACCAAGTCCGCGTCATCCAACGACTATCCATACACTAGTTCTATCCTACACACTAAGTTCAATTTACAGAAGCCAATTTACCTACAAACCTGTAAGTCTTTGGAATATGGGAAGAAACTGGAGCACCCAGAGAATATATATACGGTCACAGAGAGAACGTACAAACTTTGTAGAGGCAGCACACTTAGTCAGGATCGAACCGGGGTCTCTGGTGCTGTAAGGCTGCAGCTCTACCGCTGCACCACTGTGCCACCCTTACAGGGGGGCAAGCATATTTAGGTCAAGTGGGCAAGCAGTTAACTGCATGACCGATAATATTAACAGTATTGAAGGGAGGTTGCTTCAGAGGCTGGAGTTGGAAAAATAAAAATACCAGCAGTGTTTGGGCAATGAGTAGAAGCAATGGTCTTTAGGTTAGTGTAAATAGATTATTAATGGAGGAGTGTATAAGGAGGAGATTGTATGCCTGGAGCAGTATATAGATACAATGGGAATGTTGACAGTGATGGGTAAATGGGGATTAGCGCTGGATGGGATAGCGAAATCAGAATGTTGGACATGGAAATTAAGAAGGCAAGCCAGCAGTCTATCAGAATAACAGCGTGCAAGTCCAAAAGGCACAATGAGTGTTTCGGCAGCAAATATACTAAAGGAAGGAGTGGCATCGGGGATGACGTCGGGTTCGGCAGTGACCACACTGACACCTCGCAGTAGGGTAAACTCACTTATATATTTTATTGACAGTGGTAAGAAACAGAGGCGCTGTCCCTCTCTATCGGAGTACATGCGCGGTGGCGCTGGTGATATTGGGCTTGTCCAGGCAGCTTTGGCCCGATCTTCAAATACATGCAGTTCACTCTTGCCTCAAGTGGAGGCGTGATGGTCTCAGGTTTATTCTGGCAGCTCAGCTTTGGGCTTGAAGAGGTGATGTTGGCAATCTCTAGGTTGCCCTGGCAGCTAAATCTTTGCCTCTATGTGTGGGGGCAGTCCCTCATTGTCCATGGGCACAAAGAGGCACTGGCATCTCAGGCTTGCCCCGGCCACTCAGTCGTAGCCTCAGTGGAGGCGCTGGCTGTCTAGGGCTTCTTACCCGGCAGTTCAAACTTGACCACACGGTGGCGCTGGTGGTCTCTGGTTTGTCCCAGTGGCTCAGTCTCCCACAAACCTCCCTGTGACCGTGGAACACAGCTAACAGGGTCTCTTCCCTCTCTCCCCTCTCTCCCCTCTCTCCCCTCTCTCTCCCATCTCTCCCCCCTCTCCCATCTCTCCCCCCTCTCTCCCCTCACTCCATGAGGTTAAGACCAAAACGGGACTGCATTCAACCCGCAGGCTGCAGGACAGTAGTTGAGATTATTTAAATACTGTGGTAGTAATGTAATTGACAGAGTAAAGGCAGTGTTGAACTTACTGCTGCAGCGTTATCTTTTCAGCTAAAGTGTTTAAAAAAAATTGTGCCATTGTTATAATATATTCAGTGCATTGACTCATTGTGCAAACATTCTGAGTAATATAACAGTGGCTGAAAACAAAGAACACAGATGCTAATTATCATTTTGAAATACAGAAATATCCACATCCCAATCCCAATGGCATTCAGTGATTAGATTGAGCAGCCCAGCACTAAAATACAATGTTTCTGGGACTAAATATAACCAGGTTTCCTTTTAAGCTGTATTATTTAAGGTAATGCTGATTCATAGGCTGCTGTCATTAAAATATATTTCTCATCACTCACATATCTATACTGCATTAAAGCACCTTAGCATGAATTATCGATGTGGATTGCTCATTCTGCAGAACAATAGGTTGCTTTAATCGAAATCAAGAACATAGCTACTGATAAACATTGTGAGGATAATTTTATATATTTACACTTTCCCGCTGGCCTCAATACTAGGAGGATGTCAAATGAGTTATCTGTCCAAAGGTATAAGGCCAGAAAAGTATAAGAAACTATAATTGTGCTAACATTACCATATTCCAGGGATTAACAGTGGAGAGGGAACCATGCACTTTAAATTTAAAACGTACCTTCGTCACCCATTCCTCCTCTCCAGAGATGCTGCCTGTCCCGCTGAGTTACAGCATTTTGTGTATACCTTCTTTATCATAAATGTTTGTCTGTTATTACTTTGGATTTTGGCTGAATCGAAGAAGTAATTTGATTGACAAATGAGGTTATTTACCTGGATCTCAGCATGAACGCAATTTTTGAACTGTGGTTGAATTGAAGTTGAGCCTTCATATATAACTCTGGAAATAATAGGCATGAATTGTTTTTGGCAAACTGCAATGGATAAGAAAGTGGGATAACAAGTGAGAACCGGTGATCAGCTTGGACTTGGTAGGGCGAAGGACCTATTTGCATTCTGTATCTCTAAACTAAAAACTAAAAAAACAGATTTACAAGAAAGGACTCATGGAGTGAATGGGGTTGGGAAGGCTAGGACTTTATTTCTTGGAGCGCATGAGGCTGAGGAGTGATCTTATAGAGGAGTATAAGGGGATCAGATTGAGTGAATGCAGAGTAGGGAAATTAAAAACTAGAGGGCATACATTTAAGGTGAGGGAAATATTTAATTGGAACCTGAGGGCAGGTTTTTCACGCAGAGGGTTGGGTGGACTATATAAGTTGGACTGAAAGGCCTGTTCCCATACTGCCCATTCCCGTACGATCCTATCACTTTTACTACTTTATGACTCGTATGTAATAAAAAGGAACTACAGATGTTGGTTTATACCAAAGATAGACAGAAAATGCTGGAGTAACTCAGTGGGTCAGGCAGCATCTCTGGAGAAAATGGATAGGTGACGTTTCGGGTCGGGCTTCTTCCTCAGACTCTTCAGACAGTCTGAAGAAGGGTCCAAACCCACAACATCGAAGGGACAAGATCACCCCTCATGCTACCATACTTCTGCAAGATCTACCTCTGCATTTACAATTTCATTTGCCTCCTGTAACAATTTTCTGCAATATTTCTTTAAAATCCTGTTGTGAAATGCTTTTGTTACTTGAAAGGGACTGGATATTTGTAGGTCTTTGTTTAAGGCACTTGGCGTGCATTCCCAAGAAAAATAATGTAATATTATCCAGATTGGACGGTGGAACCCTCTGCCTGCACGGGCTCAAAAGGTGCTTTATGAAATGGATTTGGACAGCCATAAACCCAGTCTGAGTGTGTGGGAGTCTATACACAGAGCTGCCAGTGATCCAGCATAAATTTACATTAAATTGGCAATAATCCTCAGAACTGTGTAATGCTACCTGGCATAACAAATTAAAAGATGACGTTTTAATTCTCTCGGTGGAAATTGTTTGGGGAATCTGCACCTTTAGCAATATTCTGACGTCTGTTGTCACCTATACCTATAAATATCAAGGACCTGCAAAAGAAATTTTGAGGTACCAAGCATGGAGAACTTACATTTACCACTTGTCGAAAACTTACTAGTTGGTGACTTACAGCACCAGTGACCGGATTTGACCCTGACTACGGGTGCTACGGGGTTTGTGCATTCTCCCCGTGAACGGCGTGGGTTTTCTCCAGGAGTTCTGGATTCCTCCCACACTCCAAAGATGCGCAGGTTTGTAGGTTAATTGGCTTCAGTAAAAATTGTAAAATTGTCCCTGGTGTGTAGTATAGTGCGAGTGTATGGGGATCGATGGTCAGAGTGGTCGGTAAAGGGCCTGTTCCCGCGCTGTATCTCTTAAACTAAAGTAAGCTAAACTTGCCTGATAGACTCTTGATGGCTCAGTTTAAATGAGAATCTAACCCCACAACAACTTGTACAAACACTGCAAATCAGGAAAGAAAATAAAAATCCTTTAAATGCTCAACAGGCTTGGCAAATACTGGACGGAGGAAAAAATGAGTTAACCTTTCAGGTCGATGATTTATCGTCAGTTCTGAAATATTAATTGGTTTACTCTGACCACAAGAGCATCTGACCTGCGACGCAATTGCAGAATTTATGGGTTTGTGTAACTTTTTTCGCCCGATTGATTTGTATTGATTCATCTTTAATAATAAATGTATTTGAGCTTTGTCTTAAAGAAAAATTAACCTCTTTAAATTTGGACATATAGAATTTTATTAGCCATTTTCCTTGCTGCAGTCACAGAGACACACCAAGGCGGTTTCTGTAATAATGTAAGTAAATAAGCTTACTCGTATGACATCAATGACCAATGTAACATCTATTTACATAGTGAGATTTAGTTTAGAGATACAGCGAGGAAGTAGGCCTTTCGGCCAACTGAGTCCACACCGACCAGCGATCCCTGTACGTTAACACTTCCCTATGCATACGAGGAACAATTTCCCATTTATATCAAGCCAAATAACCTACAAACCTGTACGTCTTTGGAGTGTGGGAGGAAACTGAAGATCTTGGAGAAACCCAGGCAGGTCACGGGGAGAACGTACAAACTCCGTACAGATAGCACCAGTAGTCAGGTTCGAAACCGGGTCTCTGGCGCTGTAAGGCAGCAACTCTACTGCTGCACCACTGTGCCGCATCAAGCCCTCTGTATATTTCTATGCAAGAAAAATCATATTTCAAGTGTAACTCACAATTATAAGCACTAAAAAAAACACATTGTCTTTCAATCATGCAAAATTCAAAATATATGGACTTTGGAAGACTACTACCATTGTACCTTGCAACCATGCATCCACTTTGAGAGTCCAAGGACATCAAACAATGGAGCCTCATCCTTTAGAAACATAGAAACATTTGCAGGAGTAAGCCTGCACCGACTACTTAGCCACCATCTAACTCCCTCTGTACCTTGCATCTCGGTTTTAAAGGATTTCCCCCCTTATGCTTAAGCTTTGACCCATGCACTTCCCCACATTTGAGAGTCCAACCCCTTAAGGAGTTTCATCCCTCTCAATCTCCTAAATGGAGCCTCATCCCTTTAGCCTATAGCCTCTACAACTCCCTCTTTTTGTATCAGATTTACCAAAACTGTTTTCCATGGATGGTGATGAAACTATTAATCCTTTTTCTAACCCTAATAGCCTGTTCAGTATCAAATGGGTACCATGTTCATCTACATCTTTCCCAATGTACCATAAATAGTCTGCTTTGTTTTTTTACCACTTCAATATTATACTGCATCTGTCAAACATTTGCCCACTCACCCAGCCTATCCAAGTCACCTTGCAGTCTCCTAGCATCCTCCTCACAGCTAACATTAGCCTATAGCCTCTACAATTTTTGTATCATACAATTTTTCCATGATGGTGATGAACTTAATTTCTCCCTAATAGTGTTCAGTATAAATGGGATGTTCATTACATCTTGTACCATAAATACTGTCCCACTTCAATATTTTAAGTTCTTTCTTCTTGATTGGGATTTTTATCTTGTTAAGAGTCATTAATTATTGCCTTGGAGGTCTGCCACTGCTTCACCATGGACTAACCTATTTTTCCCCATCCACTTTAATCAAGTCTCTCTTCATTCCTCATCATTCCCTATATTAAGTGGTTCGTGACCCATGTTTATCACAGTGAAACTGATTGCTTAATTCTTCAGTGCCATGATCACCTCTACCTCAGCGATCATTTACTGTGGGATTTAAAAAAAATAAATCTGTCCCATTACCACCTACTTACATACTGGTTCCTTGTTTGTTCCACAACATTTTGTAAACCTGAAAGCCTTCTAGAATTTCATTCTCAGGGCTACCATTCCAATGGGATGAATCTAATCTACCTGGAAATTACAGCCATCCATTCAAGTGCACTAGACAAAGTAAATTACAGCCATCCATTCAAGTGCACTTCTCCTTTTAACCACTGTATTATTTCTCGATTTATTCTTTTTCCCTGAGATGCAGTTAATGTTTGGGAACATTTACATTAGTCCTACTGCTGTTGTCTTCCCTTACTATTTTCTATCTTCATCCAAATGGTTGCTACAACTTTGGAGACACGATCATATTTTGCAACTTATTTTATCGAATAAAAGAACTGACATACCATCCTTTTTGCGCACTTGTTCCTCCTAAAGGTTAAACCCCCCCCTGAATATTGAGTTCCCAGCTTTGATCTCTTGGAACCTTATCTCAGGAATGGTTCTCAGATCATTTATTTTATTTCCATGGTGCAGTTAGTTCATTGATTTTACTTTGGATACCACATGCATTTAGACCCAGAGCTCTGACTTATGTTTCTGTATGCCCTAGGCTGACATTAATTTTTCCGCTGCTATTTTTTTTACTGCTTGGCCTTCTTTCCCTCAATCTTTTAATTTCTATTTTACATTTTATCCCTGTTTCTCCCTCACTCCCTGTTCAAGTCATTATCCCCCAACTATACTAGTTTTGATATAATACGATATGATACGATAAAACTTTATTCATCCCCGGAGGGAAATTGGTCTGCCGACAGTCACAACACACAAGCTACGCAAAAACTTGAAATTAAAATTGAAAACAAAAAGAAAAAGACAAGTGACTGTTGGTTGGCTGCCGTGAGCAGGGCACCTTCACCGGAACAAATGAACAAACAAACAAACAAACACAGACTTATCCCCTAAACTAGAGTGCCTCCCCTCCCCCACACCGGGCCCCCCTTTGTTCTCCCACTGTCCCTCACAGCAGTCCCTCCACGCCGGGTCCCCATTGTCTTCCCCTCCCCCTCACAAAGTGAACAACCTCGTACGATGTATGATGAGTGATTGCCGTGTAGCTCACAAGATCCACAACAGTTGTTTTAACTATTACAACCAGAGTTCAAGCTCAGTAAATGGGAGAAACTCATGGGAAAGTATCCTGCCTTAGAAATTCTGAGCAGTCCAAATAGCCAACAGAAACCTGTACAAGTCCTTGCTGCAGGTGTTTATTTGATTTCAGTCATCAATACGTTCTTCAGGGAGCAGGGATTCCCCTCCGCCACCATAGATGAGGCTTGCACCAGGGTCTCATCCATACCCCGCAACACTGCTCGCTCTCCCCTTCCCCGCACTCGCAACAAGGGCAGAGTCCCCCTAGTTCTCACCTTTCACCCCACCAGCCGGCAAATACAACAAATAATCCTCCACCATTTCCGCCACCTCCAACGTGACCTCACCACTCGCCACATCTTCCCATCTCCCTCTATGTCTGCCTTCCGCAAAGACCGCTCCCTCCGCAACTCCCTTGTCAATTCTTCCCTTCCCTCCCGTACCACCCCCTCCCCGGGCACTTTCCGTTGCAACCGCTAGAAATGCAACACCTGTCCCTTCACCTCCCCCCTCGACTCCATTCAAGGACCCAAGCAGTCGTTCCAGGTGTGACAAAGGTTCACCTGTATCTCCTCCAACCTCATCTACTGCATCCGCTGCTCTAGATGTCAGCTGATTTACATCGGGGAGACTAAGCGGAGGTTGGGCGATCGTTTCGCCGAATGCCTCCGCTGAGTCCGCAATAACCTACCTGAACTTCCGGTGGCTCAGCACTTCAACTTCCCCTCCCATTCCCAATCTGACCTCACTGTCCTGGGTCTCCTCCATTGCCAGAGTGAGCAACACCGGAAATTGGAGGAACAGCACCTCATATTCCGCCTGGGTTGCTTGCGTCCGGGTGGCATGAATGTTGAATTCTCCCAGTTTTGCTAGCTCTTGCTGTCTCCTCCCCTACCTTAACCCTCGAGCTGTCTCCTCCCATCCCCCAGCCCTCGGGCTCCTCCTCCTCCTCCTCCTCCCTTTTTCCTTCCTTCTCCCCCCCACCCCCCATCAGTCTGAATAAGGGTTTTGGCCCGAAACGTCGCCTATTTCCTTCGCTCCATAGATGCTGCTGCACCCGCTGAGTTTCTCCAGCATTTTTGTGTACCTTCGATCTTCCAGCATCTGCAGTTCCTTCTTGAACACATCAATGAGTCCCTTCTTCAGCCAACAACTGTGTAACATATTGCGTGCTCTAAGAACTGGTGCCTCCTTCCATTGACCCAGTTGCTTCTGTGTAGGACTAGTTCTGATTCATTTCCTTGGTATATTGCCTCCAATCTCAACCTAAAACCTCTGATATACCAAACTGTAAGCATTTTAAAGGGTTAAGTATATACAAAGTAAACCAAAGAGAGGCACAAAAAGCTGGAGTAACTCAGCGGTACAGGCAACATCTCTGGAAAGAAGGAATGGGCGACGTTTCGGGTCGAGACCCTTCTTCAGACTCACAAAGTAAACCATCTTTTTCGGATATTTATCTCCTCTAAAGTTGGGTTTCTTTCCCAAGGTAATCTTTCTTGCACCCTCAGCATTGCAAATCCTAACACAATCTGTCTCAGATCATTTTTTCCCCCAACTATATATTTTTAAACTTACTGTACAACTCTAAGCAAGTTTTCACTTTGTTTTTCTCTATTAATTATATAATTTGTCAGCATCGTATCTCCTGTCCTTTTTTCTAATTTTCTATGTTTTACTGCATGAAATCCCTTCATCAAAGGTACTTCTTTGCATTTATTCCCCTTTTCAACTTAGATAAGATCCACTCTCTTCCATGTCTGCCGCAGTATAATGACAGTGACTTGGACTTATTCAGGCTGTTAGACTTTAAATAGCAATTATTTGCCAATCACTGAATATTGGATTTTTAACCAGCCTCAAAAGAGGTTTCAATAGTATATAGACAGCCACTTGCATTTGGCTAGCATATGAAACTCTGCTTCTTGATCTCAATAAATTCCAATAAATTTTCTATTGAAAAATCTATTGAAGTTTTAGTTTAGTTTAGTTTTGAGATACAGCATGGTAACAGGCCCATCCTCCCATTCAGTCCACGCCGACCAGTCATCACCCGTAGGCAGACCAAAATTCTGGAGTAACTCAACGGGACAGGCAGCATCTCTGCACAGAAGGAATGGGTGAAATAAAGGTACATGTAGCAAAGAATACCATATTGTGGCAATTATCTTCCTCCTTACAGGCTATATCCACAAGAGCAATTTACAGTGGCCAATTAACCTACAAATCTGCACAGCTTTGGGTGGGAAGAAACTAGGCAACCCGGAGAAAACCCACGCGGTCACAAGGGGAATGTGCAAACACCACACAGACAACACCCGAGGTCAGGATTGAACCAGGGTCTCTGATGCTGTGAGGCAGTAGCTCTACCAGCTGCACCATTGTGCCGTCCTTAATGGTAGGGCATGCAGTTTACTGGTAATTATCAGTGCAGGATTTGAGGATTACTGTTATGATCCATGGACAATGCATTTATAACTCATAGGTTACAGACCTGGAACCTACACTAGGTATACACATTGTGTGCCTGCACAGTGCTCCAGCTGCATTTGTGAGTTACTGTGCCTACCATCATGCCATGATTTTTGTGGCACGGTGGCGCAGTGGTAGAGTTGCTGCCTGGAAACCCGGGTTCCATCCTGACTACAGGTGCTGCCTGTACAGAGTTTGTACCTTCTCCCGTAACCACTTGCGTTTTCTCCGAGTTCTTCGGTTTCCTCCCATACTCCAAAGACGTACAGGTTTGTCGATTAATTGACTTGGTATAAATGTTAAAAATAGTGTCTGTGATAGTGTGTGGGGATCGCTGGTTAGAGCGGACTCGGTGGGCTGAAGGGTCTGTTTCCACGCTGTATCTCTAAACTAAACACTTTGCTGAGCAATGAACTCGCTTCAGATCAAGATGAATATTCCAGACTGTGGTGGATTAACATGAGCAGTGGTTTTCTGCTCTATACTAAGTGTTATGGGTGTCATTTTGCTGTTAATGTTGACTCCTTTGCTGAGTCAGGATTATATGGATGGGTGCAGTAAATTCTTCACTGTCTGCAAGCATTTAAATGAAGTTGTTCTGCTGCAGGTACCCTGAAAGCAGTTTCGATAAGATTACAAAGTAAAAACTGAAAAAAAGAACATTGTCTTATTTTACTGGGTTTATCTCCTGGTGCTCCGGTTTCCTCCCACACTCCAAAGGCCTGCAGGTTTGTAGATTACTTGGCTTCTATAAAGTGTAGATTGTCCATAGTGTGTAGGATAGTGCTAGTGTACGAGGTGATAGTTGGTCGAAGGGCCTGTTTCCGCATTGTATCTTTTAAAGTCTAAAAGTCTATAAAACTCCTGATCAAATTACCATGGAGGTTCCAATTGGATGCTTGCTTCGTTGATAAATTTAATATGCCAGATTGAAGGTGATAGTATTTGACTGCTAAAAACTGCTGAATAATATCATTTTTACTCTACCTTACTATCTCTAGCTCAGATGTACTTTTTTTTATCATCCTTTCCAACACAAACGATTGGACAAAAGATAATTCCTTATCTCAAAATCACATTGTAGTTTTAACAACCCATTGCAACTGCAGAGACAGGAGATATTATGTATGATCAACATGAATCATTACTTTAGAGTAACATATATAACATTGTTTGTAAAATCTAACCTTCCAATTATATTTTTCCTGAAATTGGTCATTCAAATTGCTCCCATAACATTATATTTTTATTTATTGTCATTACAGTTGTGTGAATTGTCTTAAATATTCTCAAGGAAGCTTATTAATCAAATAACTTTCTGTGCATCCTCATGTTATGCTCCATCAATCCACTTCCTGTATTCACTTTGTTTTTGGTTTAGAGATACAGATCAAAAACTGGCCCATTGGCCCACCGAGTCCGCACCGACCAGTGATCCCCAATACATGAGCACTATCCTACTCACTGCGGACAATTTATAATCTTCACTGAAGCTAAATAACGTACAAACCTTTACATCTTTGGGATGTGGGAGGAAAACAGAGCACCCGGTTATGGGGTGAACTTACAAACTCCATACAGGCAGCACCCGTAGTCAGGATCAAGCCCAAGTCTCTGGTGCTGTAATGCAGCAACTCTACCACTGCGCCACCGTGCTTGTACCCATACCATACCTTACCCGTACCTTGCACCCATACCCTTAGCTTGCACCCATACATTTTCAGGCATGATGTGACATTATCACAACTTGCCAACTACCTATTTCTGTATCATCAGCAAATGTGGCCATTATACAGTAGGAACCTTGCACCCTTGTCATCAGTACAGACTGTAAACAGCTGATTGTGCATCGTAAAATATAAATTGCAACCAGCTCATACCCCTAAGGAACTTCCCTATTTGCTGGAGCAGATAAATAAAATGTGAAACATTAATATTGATGCTTTCCATTATAAATATAGACATGGGAATTTTCACTGGAAGGCTTGTATACATTCTATGTAGATGCTAATTATTTTAGCATCATGTTTTTCTACTAATTCGTGGAGGAGCAATTTATTCAAAAATAGAGTACATGGATATGAGAAAAACTAAAGCTGGGCAAAGATGGCCTATTTTGCGAATCATCTGGCGAGTATTCTCAGATGGGGTTTCATTTGAAAAATGTGGGGTAAAGCAAATCCACTCAACAAAGATTGTAACAAAGATTAAAATGTATGCCTGACACATAGCAACACAATAAATATATAACAGAAAATAGTGTCATTTTCTTGGTCAAAGTAGACAAAATATAAATGCAATCATATTAAAATTCTGACTTACATGAACTCCTCATCTGAAACATCTGGTAAGTCTCAATGATCTTTAGGGTGACAGAGTGGTGCATCGGTAGAGTTGATGCCTTACAGGACCTGAGACCTGGGTTCGATCCTGACTGAGAGTGCTGTCTGTAGGTAGCTTGTACCTTCTCCCTGTGACCACGTGGGCTTTCCTCCAACACTCCATAGACGTACAGGTTTGTAGGTTAATTGGCTTCTGTAAATTGTAAATTGTCCCTAGTGTGGAGGATAGTTCTAGCACACAGGGTGATCACTGATCAGCGCCGATTCAGTGAGCTGAAGGGCATGTTTCCATACTGTCTCTCTAAAGTCTAAAGTCTTCTCCGATAAGAATCATGGCGTCATAGTTATAGAGTCATAGATTCATACCACATGGAATCAGTCCCTTTGCCCCAGCTTGTGTACCTGTCTGTGTTTTTTAAATGCTGTTTCAGTACTTGCCTCATCTTCCTCCTTTGGTAGTCCGTGCCATAAACTCACCATCATATTAATGAAAATGTTGCCCCTCAGGTTTGTATTAAATCTTATCCATCTTGCCTTAAATATTAGTCTTCTTGTTTTTGATTCCACTACCCCAGGTAAGAGATTGTGCATCCACCTTATCTATTCCCCTCGAGTTGCTGGCTAAACCTAGAGGTACAGGATGAAAGCAGGCAATGATTGAAACAAAAGTGTTTTGCTACATGTTAGGGAGAGGTTTTGCTACCATCCTATCAATAAGATCACTAGAAACCTCTTGCATAACTTTAATTGAGGAAACATGTCGAAAATAAGTTATCTGGCCAAAACAAGCTTGAAATGTTTCCATGTTTTTGTTGGGGAAATGTGGATGAGTTGATGGGATAAATGCCATCAGTAATTGTAAGTTCCTAAAGTCTGAGTACCTTTTCTTTAATTTCTTTCATTGATTAATGAAAACATGCCCTTCAGCCCATCGAATCTATACTGACCCCCTGCGTTCAGTTCAGTTTAATTTATTGTCACGTGTACTGAGGTACAGTGAAAAAGCTTTTGTTGCATGCTATCCAGTCATCAAAAAGACATTACATGATTACAATTGAGTAATTATTGTACTATGATTAAATTAATCATAACCCTTTACAGTTATGATAAAGGAATAATATTTAATGTAATGGAGTACGGGTAAACTCTACACAAACAGCAAAGGTCAGGAACAAACCCATGTTCCCTGGTGCCGCGAGGCAGCAGCTCCACCAGCTGCACCACTGTTCTGCTTCACCCTAAATAATCTTAAAGTATTATTTGCACTTTCCCATGAGGATGCATAATTTGGTAATGATTGCTTGATATCATGCATAGGTTACATCTTGCTAAGCTGAAACTGTGATGGGACAGAGTTGGCGCAGTGGCGCAGCAGTAGAGTTGCTGCCTTCCAACCGTTAGAGACCTGGTTTAATCTTGACTGCAGGTACTGTCTGTATGGAGTTTGTACGTTCTCCCTGTGACCAATTTGGTTTTCTCCAGGAGCTCCGGTTTCCCACCACATCACAAAGACCTACAGGTTTGTAGATAAATCAGCTTTGGAATAAAATTGTAAATTGGCCCTAGTGTGTAGGATGGTGTTAGTGTACAGGGTGATCGTAGGTTTGCGCAAATATGGTGGGCCGAAGGGCCTGTTTCCGCGCTGTATCTCTAAAGTCTAAAGACAGTTTGTCTTTTTCCTGCTGATTTTTTTTACCAGAAACAGCGTGACTTGGAACAACTGGCTACCGATCATTTTCTTTTTAATAGGTTTGTAGATCTGTTAATAAGATCATGTATTCCGTTATCTTCTGTATCTCGATATCAGATATCTCAATACCAAAAATTGGGGGGAAATCTGTAGTAAAGCTCATTTTCCTCTGATGTGCTTTCCTCAATAGTAGATACCGATGCAAAGCTAACAGATCAAATCGCTCAGCAAAATAAATCAGTAAAAATACTCTTTAGACCATGTTGACAACAATACAAAAACAAATTTGCATTAGAGCATACTGCATATGCATATAGTTTATTTTAGTTTAGTTTAGAGATACAACGTGGAAACAGGCTCTTTGGCCCACTGAGTCTGCACCTACTAGCTATCCCCGCACATGAACACTGTCTTGCCTACACACACTAGAGACAATTTACACTTATACAAAGCCAATTGACCTACAAACCTGTGCGTTTTTGGAGTGTGAGAGGAAACCGAAGATCTCGGAGAAACCCACGCGGTCACGGGGAGAACGTGCAATCTCCGTATAGACAGCACCCGTAGGCGGGATTGAACCCGGATCTCCAGCGCTACAAGTGCTGTAATGGGCCTGTCCCACTTATGTGACTTTTTCGGCGACTGCCGGCACCCATCATAGGTCGTTGCAGGTCGCCGAAAATGTTCAACATGTTGAAAATCCAGCGGCGACCAGAACAACGTACGACTCTTTGGGCGACTACTCACGACCATACAGGCTTCACCCTACAACATGTCGCCAGGGTGCGCCTGTATGGTCATGAGTAGTCTCCTCAGTCGCCCAAAGCGTCGTACGTTGTTCTGGTCGCCACTGGATTTTCAACATGTTGAACATTTTCGGAGACCTGCAACGACCTATGACAAGTGTCAACAGTCGCCGAAAAAGTCATGTAATTGGGACAGGCCCATAAGGCAGCAACTCTATCGCTACGCCAATGTTTCATGTTTATGTTTATGTTTTATGTACATAAGACAATGTGTCATAGAGTGTCCTAGTGATATAGCACAGAAACTGGCTGTTCAGCCCAGCTTGCACATGTCGACCATTGTGCCCCACCTATACTAGTCCCACATGTCTGGATTTGGCCTTTATCCCTATAACCCTACCCTACCCATGTACCTGTCTAAATGTCTTTTAAATGTTCTTTGAGGTTCAGCTTCAACCACCTCCTCTGGCAGTTCATTCCATATACCCACCAGCCTCTGCATGAGAAACCAACGTCAGAGATCACCTAGCTTTACATAAGTCTTGGCAATATTTGATTCATAGATATTTGCAGTTGAACGTGAAAGTAATGCTGAAATACGTCGTGCCACTGTTGGCTTTGAAATACTGAGAAACAGTGATTGGCATGAATTTTGATTTTTGCTTCGTGCATTGAAATTAATTTCTCCACGTTAAAATTAACTTTGGCATCTCAGTCGAAATCCCACCTGTATCGGAAAATTGTGTTGTATTTGGCGGCTTCTCATTGCTTGGTGAAATATTGATTTTACATAAATCTTCTCTTTTTGTTAGTTTCTTGTGGTTTTTATTCCACCTGACTTGCAAGTAATGGATGCATTTGCAGATGCCATCCAAAAGAGGAAAGGAAATAACGGAATTGTTGACTATGAATTCTGATATCAATGATGGGGAAAATGTTGGAATCTATTGTAAAAACTCTAATAACAGCATGCTTGCAAAACATTAATGGGATTAGCTAAAGTCCGCATAGCACTTTGAGAGATAAATGAAGTTTAATAAATCTAATGGAGTTATTTTTGACGAGTAGAATAGAGGAGGGGAATTGTAAAACCAGTGGATGTGTTGTACATAAAATTAAGAGGATGGAAAATCAAATATTACAGGGCACAGCTTTGAGATGACAGAGGCAAAGCTTAAATGATATGTGCAGGACATGTTTTTTTTATGCAGAGGATGCTGAGTGCCCGGAATACATTGCCAGGGGTGGTGGTGCAGGTACAACAGTGGCATTTAAACTTATTTGAAGACCAAAGATTTGAAGACCAAAAATGTTCCATGGTCAGAGTGAGGCTAAATGCAAATTGGAGAAACAGCATCTCATATTTTGCTTGGGAAGTTTACAGCCCTGTGGTATAAATATTGATTTCTCTCAATTCAGGTAGCCCCGGATTTCCCGCACTCTCTATCTCTCCCCCACCCAAGTCTCCCATGCTTCTCGTTTTCAGCCTACAAACAGCTAAGAATGGCGTGTTTCCTTTATCATTGTTACTTTTTTACGTATCTTTCATTCATTGTTCTTCATCTCTCCACATCATTGTCTATATCTCTCTTTCCCTTATACCTAACCTATCTGAAGAAGGGTCTCGACCTGAAATGTCACCCATTCCTCTCTCCAGAGATGCTGCCTGTCCCGCTGAGTTACTTCAGCTTTTTGTGTCTATCTTCAGTGTAAATCAGAATCTGCAGTTCCTTCATTCACAAATTTTCTCCCAAACCTGATTGCAACATCTGTGTGACTGCAGGTACTGTATGTATGGAGTTTGTACGTTCTCCCCGTGACTTGCATGGATTTTCTCTGAGATCTTTGGTTTCCTCCCACACTCCAAAGACGTACAGGTTTGTAGGTTAATTGGCTTGGTAAATGTAAAAATTGTCCCTAGTGGGTGTAGGATAGTGTTAATGAGCAGAGATCGCTGGTCGGCGCGGACCCGGTGGGCTGAAGGGCCTGTTTCTGCGCTGTATCTCTAAACTAATCTAAAACTAAAGTAACCATCAGGTATTTTTAACTACCCTCTTTGCAACTGACGCACTTGTGAAATCAATAAACTATTTAATGGCAAGATAAATTATTCATCCAGATTAGTACTTAAGAAAGATATGTATATTCAGAAAGTTTAAAATGCAAAAAGTTGGAGTGTCCTTACAAAGTATGTACAACTGAAACTTGACATTCATTAGGCTATTGAGTTGGCTCAAACAATGATACAACAATGCACTTCAAAAGTGTTATAACTCATTATAACATGTGCATTCATAAAGAGAGTTAAAGTACCATGCATTGGGATTTTTCGCTGCAGATAGCACATAAAATTGAGTTCATTGTAATGGTAATGAATAAGCATTCTGCATTTTAAACATGTACCTCTTTTGAAAAGTCATTTTCTCTAAAATGGTTCTCAGTGACTCATCCATAATTAAGTAAATCGGTACAGTTTAGTAATTGAAGAAGATAATACATGTACAACATGTTAGAATATGAAAAAAAAGCAGGGAATGGATTTCTAAAATTCAATACTTGATTCAACATTGAAAGTAATGACAGGAGTAGTGGATGTTTTCAATTGCATAGCAAATCACTTTAAATATGTGGGACATGCAACAATCATTTTGACTTTTGATGGTGTACAACAGCCAATATGTCATCATCTACCTATTACATATTTCTTATGATATTCATTTCCATAGAGCTTGGAGAAATATATAATTTCTGCCCAGTACAATAATCATCCACTTCACATCTTATTCTGAAAATCTAAATCACCCTTGCAGTCTTGTTATCTTGAGTTTGGAGAGCAATGTGAGAGGTCATTATTAGCCTTCTTCACAGCAAAGTGTGAGTATTTGGGGTGGCACAGCGGTAGAGCTGCTGCCTTAGAGCGCCAGAGACTATGGATGCTGTTGGAGGTTGCATTTTCTCGCTGTGACCGCGTGACTTTTCTCCGGGTGCTCCCACACTCTAAAGACATGCAGGGAGTTGTAAGTAAATTGGCTTTTGTAAATTGTCCCTGGCGAGTAGGATAAAACTAATATATGGGTGATCATTTGTTGGCGCAGACTCGGTGGGCCGATGTGCCTGTTTCCACGATGAATCTCTAAAACTAAACTAAAATGAAATATGCGGGATCTTGATTAGCTGAGTAAGTGAGCTGAATAATGGTTAAATTATAGGTACACAAAAAAGCTGGAGAAACTCAGCGGGTGCAGCAGCATCTATAGAGCGAAGGAAATAGGCAACGTTTCGGCCCGAAACGTTGCCTATTTCCTTCGCTCTATAGATGCTGCTGCACCCGCTGAGTTTCTCCAGCTTTTTTGTGTACCTTCGATTCTCCAGCATCTGCAGTTCCTTCTTAAACAATGGTTAAATTATGTTTAATTCAAATATCTGTGAGGTGTTATATTTTGGGAATTCAAAGCAGGGCAGAACAAAGTCTTAGCCTGCCCAAATTCTTCCGTAGAGGATCCAACCCGGGTCACTGGCGCTGTGAGGCAGAAGCTCTACCACTGTGCCACCCTAACCATTTTCACTGTCTTGATAACCATCTTCACTGCCAACAATGCCAACAATTTTAGTGTCACCTGCAAATATACTAATCATGCCTTGTACATTCTCATCCAAATCCTTGATATAGATGACAAATAGCAATGGGCACAGCACCACCACGAGTCACAGACCTACAGTCCAACAAATCTAGCTGCTGCATCCACCCTCTGCTTCCTAACATAAAATTAATTCTGTGTCCAGTTAGCCAGCTCTCCCTGAGCCCCATGTAATTTAACTTTTCAGGGCAGCCGACCATGCAGAATCTTATTAAAGGCCTTACCGTCATGCAGATGATGTCTGCAGCCCTGCTCTCAACCTTCTTGGTTACTTCTTCAAAAATCTCAAACAAATTCATGAGATATAATTTTCTCATGCACAAAACCTTTCTGCCTATCCCTAATCAACCCTTGTCTTCCCAAATGTATGTATATCTTATTCATCAGAACCCTCTCCAAGAACTTGGATGATAGACAAAGTGGTCTATAGTTCTCAGGTTTATTTTGTTTTCCTTAAATAGTGGCATGACATTAGCCACGCTCCGGTATTCAAGCGCCCATCCATGGCTAACGGTGATACCTCAGCCATCTTTGCTAGCTTCCCACGGTGTCCCTTGGATACACCTGATCAGGCCCCAGAAATGTATCTACCTTTATACATTTTAAAACAGCCAGCACCCCCTCGACTGTGAGACTTCACCATTAACTTTCCTAAGTTTCCTGGTGTTCATGTCTTTCTCTTCAGTAAAAACGCGAAAACTGTAGCACAGAAGTGCACTGTATTTAGCGCCAGTGAAAGAACTCCTGGATCCTCCACTGGAGAACATGAGGATAAATCCCAGAGTAATGGACTGAAGATCCAAGAGTGTATTAACCAAAACACAAAAAAGTATTTTGGCTTCAAGGTAAAATACGTAGATTTGATTCACCATTGGCCCCATTAACCACCCACAGAATTCAAGGGGAAAACAGAGGCAGCAGCCAGAAAGATTGTGTTAAATTGATACCGACAATCCAGGCATTGCCAAGTGGCATCATATAGTGGAAAGTCAAGTGGAAATAAAGTGCAGCGAGCCTGCGCAGTGGGTTTGAGTTACAATGACATCAAAGTTATTTTATGGGGGATGTCCACTTGTTGAGCATTGAGCTCCCAAGCAACAACATCAATCCTTCATCTGGTAACTGCTTTGGAGCATCACTGTTTGCAGCTTATTTGCAGCATTACAACACTGGCTGCTCCAAAAATAATTAGTGTGACTCGGTGGAAGGTAACCTTGAAATGTGATTCAGCACTCTATACTTAATTAGGATAATTTATTTCTATAAATTTCCCTACTGAAATACTAAAATATTGATTGGATTGGAAGATACATTGTGGAAACAGGCCCTTCAGCCCAGTGTGTCCATGCTGGTCTTTGGACACTCCCGTTCACTCTAGTTCCATGTTACCCCACTTTCTCATCCATTCCCTACACAACAGGGACAATTTACAGTGAGCCAATTCACCTATAAACCTTCATGTCATTGGGTTGTTTGAGGAAATCAAAGCACCCAAAGGAAACCCACAAGATAAACAGAGAGAGCATGCAAACTCCACACAGACAGCATCCAAGATTAGGATCAAACCCAGGTCTGGGACCTGGATTTTTGACACGGTTCAGTAAACGACTGGCACCTTGACTTCATTATATGATGAGAAATTACAGAACGTTCTTTTATGATTTCCATGTAAACCATCTGATAATAGTTGGAGTGGTTTCATGGTGAGCTCCAGAAATATGACAGGAAATGGTATAACAATTATGGCATAGAGTATATGAAAAGTGGAAGGTTATGCAAACCTATTACAACATGGATGATCAACTGCTTTGTGAAACTACAGGCCAATTTGACCATGCCATCAAAATTGGCATTCAGGGCTGGTCCCATTTGCCTGCATTTGGTCCATATCCCTCTTAACCTTTCCTATCTATATACCTGTTCAAAGCTATTTTAAAATTCATAATTGTATCCACTTCTACAGCTTCTTCTGTATGATTGAACTACTTTTTGTTTGGAATGAATAATAGTTTTGTTCAGTTTAATTTATTATTATCTAGTATAGAGATATTGTTTAGCATTGAAACCTACTTTGTTAGATGAATAGCCAAATATTTTTGCTCAACTCCTTTTGGCTCAGTAACAGATTCTACTGAGCTTTGTGATTTGAGTTGCAGTGAGTTGGGAAGTGTGTCCGGACTGGCTTATCACTATCATTTATTCTTGTGTTAATCTTGTGGATAACCTTTGGTGAGTTTCCTCGCTTGATGCACTATTGACGGCCAGTTTTCAACAAAATATTGTGATGTGAAGATCTCTAATTAGCGTCACTAAGAGCAATCTTTGATCGGCACGGATAAATAACCTTTCCTTCATCTTCATACTTGGGAGTAGACACCTTGACAAAATAACACGATGGACAGTCTCTTGCACACCCATAAATAGTTTCTAATTGTGTTTTGTGTTAGTGTCTTTTTTGCACATTTTTCATTTATTTTCACTCTCAGGTAATGTATGTTTACATTTTGCATAATTTATGTTTTGTGTGTTCTTGTTGCCGGAGTCTATGTGGCTGTGATGCTGATGCAAACTAGATCTTCCTTGTTTCTGTAGCTCACTCAACTTAACAAAAAACTTGCCTTAAGTACCTTCTGCGGAATTTACTCCGTTAGTTGGTTCAGAATAACAATCTTAACGTTTTACCCACAATAACCATTCTTGATTTAAAGTGGAAACATTTGTGCAAAAGAATGATAAGATTGTAAAAATAAGTGGAAAGTTAATAAAAAAATAAATTGAACGAGGGTTCAGTTGCCCTGCACAGAAAGGTGATATTGAAAAACCATTTTTGTAAACACTGAAATATTGTTCTTTTAAAACCAAGTGACTATGATGCATAGTTTCATTTTATCTTGAGCAACATTTCCCCTCTCAGTAATATCGAATGAAGTAAAGAATTTATTTCACCCCATTGGTGTAACATTAGTTAAACATCCTGAAGTAAACATTGGCAGAAACCTCCCTGTTCATCGAGGTATCACATTAATTCCTTCAAAATACAATATTGCTTTTTTTTTTTCATCAAAATATTCAAAGAACCTATGCTGCAACAAAGAAAAATACTATTGCCCAAAGTCAATTTCATGGCTGCTGATCACAGCACTTTAAATGAATGTAGTTTTCCCATTATGGTCCAATTCTGTGTATCAGAAGAGTTTTTGTGTTCGAGCAGATGAATTTGTCAATATCTGTGACACCATACTGTATGACTATATCATCCCCATGAGAGAAAGAACAAGATCAAGCTGATGGGCAGTTGTTGAATTTGTAATGATCACCAGCCAGATCCAATGTGCCAGCACAATGCCCCCCTTCTCACCATGGTATGGAAGTAGGGATTATGCTGCAGGTCAGGGCGGCACAGTGGCGCAGCGCTAGAGTTGCTGCTTTGCAGTGCCAGAGACCGGGGTTCGATCCTGACTACAACTGCTGTCTGCATGGAGTTTGTACATTCTCCCTGTGACAGCTTGGATTTTTCCTGGGTGCCCCGGTTTCCTCCCACACTCCAAACACATACAGGTTTGTGGGTTAATTGGCTACTGTAAAATGCAAATTATCCCTAGTGTGTAGGATATAGCCAGTGTACGGGGTGATCGCTGGTCTGCACAGACTCGGTGGGCTGAAGGGCCTGTTTCTACCCTGTATCTCCAAAGTCTAAAGGTGCATTTAAATTAGGGAGGTGGCAATGAATTGAGGTTGAAGAACTTGACAAAGTCCGCATGTACATTAAATGTTCATGTTTACATGAGTTGTTAAATGTTAGATTTCTGCTATTACAAGGTTTACATTGTACACCTATATAGAAAGTAGATATTGCAATGGCCACTGCAATGAAACTTTGAAATGCCACCTCATACTTTAGGGCTCAGGCAATCCAAAAGTAAATAGACCACCATCCTGTGCCAAACTCTATCATGTACAACGTCAAAGGGATGTCCTTTTCACCGTAAAGATAGAATATATTAAACTGAAGAATAAAGAAATACAGAAACAATGTAAATCAGCGCAGTGGTAAATTGCATATTTTCACTGGTGTGAAGTATAGTGCCAGGGTATGGGGTGATTGCTGGTCGGCATGGACTCGATGGGCCGAAGGGCCTGTTTCCTCATTGTATCTCTAAGGACAAGGTAGAGTCCTAGTGGATGCCTGCTCTCATCAGGGAATCCAGAACCTGGAGCGTCACCTCAGGAAACGCAGCTGCTCGTTTTCATAAATGAAGCATTTCTTTTCTCAGTGGATTTTGAATATTTGGACTTTCTACCCAAGGGAACCTTAGAAACGGAGTCATTATATATGTTTGTTTGAATTCTGTGAAAAAATGTGTTTCCTCGTCTCCATTCTAAATGGCTTACCCCTTATTCTTAAACAGTGTCCCCTGCTTCTGGACTCCCCCAAAATCGGGAACATGTTTCCTGCCTTTAGCGCATCCAAACCCTTAGCAATCTTATATGTTTCAATAAGATATCCTCTCATCCTTCTAAACCCCAGTGTACAAGCCCAGCCGCTCTATTCTCTCAGCATATGACAGTCCCAGGAATTAACCTTGTAAACCTACGCTGCACTACCTCAATAGCACGAATGTCCTTCTTCAAATTAGGGGATGTTATGTGTCAATCTTCGGTTTAAACCAGCATCTGCAGTTCCTTCTTACACATAGGAAGAGGTTGGGCAGGCCAAGGGTGACCTTATAATAGCAATGTTACAACATTTTGAGATTTAAAAAATCAAGTCTGCAATTTATCCCATCAGATAAAGCATAACAATAAGTTTAATTTGACACCAAATTCACTTTCATATCTCAAGTATTAAAAAAGTTATGGCCATTTTCATACTCGGAAATTAGCAACTTGTTCCCTATTGATTTTCAATGGACATTACAAAAAAGCTGTGATCTTGGATAGTCAAAAGCCCATTTCTTAAGGAAAGATTAACATTTTTAAATAGCCTAAGTGTCCAAAGATTATTCACAAATAATTCACAATATAACATGATTTTTATATCTAATTTACATTAATTTATAGGCCAAATGGAAGGAATTTAGTGTTCAATTGCTGTAAATAAATGCCCATTTAAATCGGCTTTCTATTGGGTTCATGTGAACGCGCTGGTTTAGAACGTTCACATCGCGCTGGATTAGTGCCCTCAAATGCCGAGAAAAATACTGCGGGATATAAAAAGCCCAAAATGAACTACTCGCTATAGATAACTTAATATTCAGGGTTATATACATGCCCCATTTAATGTAAAAATAAGGTACATACCTTTAATTGTTTCCTTTATAAAACCCTGGTGCTGCGAGAGGTTGCGGAATGAGAGAGTAATTTTAAAACTATTATAACTATATTATCGAGGCCTATAAAACTAATAATAGCTTTTGCGACCGGGTCTTGCAGCGATTTTTCGTTAATGATTTACTAGGCTTAACATCTGCGATTAGAACAGCCTAGTAAAAATCGCGTTTTAAACCCGCCCCCTCCAAACAGCGCCAAAATCGCGGACATGGCTTTGGGCAGATTCCCAACGACGATTCAGGTAGGTTTTGTAACATACCTACTTATAAAGGTGTATGAAGTCACGAGGGGAAAGTCAAGAGGGGAACACATAGGGTGACTGAACAAAATCTTTTTCCCATTGTAGGGGAGTCTAAACGAGAGAGCTTAGGTTTGAGATGGGAAAGATGTTATAGGAACCTATGCAGCAAATGTTTCAACACAGAGGATGGTGGGATATGGAATGGGATGCCAGAGGAAATTGTTGAGGCGGGTACAATAACAATATTTAAAAGGCAGACACAAAGTTCCGAAGTAACTCAGCGGGCCAGGCAGCATCTCTGAAGAGAAGGAACAGGTGATGTTTCGGGTTAAGACCCTTCTTCAGACTCAAATTCATTTCCGACCTGAAACATCACATATTCTATTTCTCCAGAGATGCTGCCAGTGCCGCTGAGTTACTCCAGCATTTTATGTCCATCTTCGATGTAGACCAGCATCTTTTTTACCAATATTTAAAAGACATTTGGATAGGTACTTGGGTAGGGAAGGTTTAAATGGATAAGGGGTAAATGCAGATAAATGGGACCAGCTTTGATGGGGGCATCTTGGTTGGCATCGATGAGTTGGGACAAAGAGCCTGTTGTTGTATGACTCAATGGTCTCTGCCTCAGAGGGCGATGGAGGCAGGTTCTCTGGATGTTTTCAAGAGAGATCTAATAGGGCTCTTAAAGATAGCGGAGTCAGGGGATATGGGGTGAAGGCAAGAACGGGGCACTGATTGGGGATGATCAGCCATGATCACATTGAATGGTGGTGCTGGCTCAAAGGGCCGAATGGCCTACTCCTGCATCTATTGTCTATTGTCTATTGTATAAAAAGTAGGAGTAACTCAGCAGGTCAGACAACATCTCTGTAGAAAAGGTATAGGTGACATTTCGGGTCGAGACCCTTCTTCAGACTGAGAGTCGGGGGAAAGAGAAATAAGAGATATAGACAGTGACATAGAGAAATATAGAACAAATGAATGGAAGATATGCAAAAAAAGTAATGGCGATAAAGGACACAGGCCATTGTTAGCTGTGTTCTAGGTGAAAACGAGTTACAGACAACAAACCTCAACAAGACAACTTTGAAGCTAGTACTGCCTACTTCTTCCTGTGGTCAGGTTCTCAAGTCCTGACAACATCCTTGTAAATCTTCTCTGCACTTTTTCCCAATGGCAATGGCATCTTTCCAGCAACAGGGTGACACAAGTGTTTTAAATATAGCCTCACCAACTTCTTGTACATCGGTAACAAAAGTCCCAACTTCTATACTCATTCCCATGTCGGATGAAGGATAATGTGCCACAAGCCTACTTCGCCAGTCTCTCTACCTGTGACAATATTGAATGGTGGAGCAGGCTTGGTGGGTTATTTAACTGCTTGCTCTCATGTTTTTTTTATGTGAAGTTTCCCCAAACCTTAATATACCCAGCAGCCAAGAAGATTAAATTCTCACTTGACTGTTAGTTCTCTTAGTTATAACAAAATAAAGCATAATTGATTCACTAGACAGGCTGACGAGAATCACAAAAATTTGGAGATTTCAGGAAAAACTCGTTGAATCAAATCATTGACTAAAGTGGCTTTGACATATTCGTTTGAATAAAATTACACCATAGATTCCTCATGTTTCTGCAAATGACTTTCTGCATTCATTTGTTTGCTGAATGAACATTGATTTTTGAATCCTGGAATCTGATGGTTAGACATATAGAATAAACTAAACATTAATTGTCCCATTTTTGCTAGATTTTTTTATCATCCAAAATACAGGTGAACCTTCTGCACAAATAAATATTTTGGGTGTAATTTATCAATGCTAATCTGCTTTCAAATGATTATTCCGGTCTGCTTCAATTAGTCATTGAAATAATCTTCTTGAAGCTGGAATGTTTCAGAACGCAATAATACAAGAAATATTCATCATTGGGGTTTAGGAAATGAGTTATGTTAAAACGTAAAAACAACAAAATGGCTTTAAATGTTCCTTCATTCTTGAAAGCTCTCTCAAAGTTTAATGCTCATCTCTTAAGAGACAAAAAAAAATGGAGACTGTAGAAACAAGGTGCTGGTTTACAAAAGGCACGGACATGGTGGGGAAAACAGCTTGTTTCCACGTTGTGTCTCAAAAAAAAAATCATGTACTTTCACATTCTTTTGTTTTGGTATTTTCATGTCTCATTCACACACTTAAAATAGCAGGATTTCTGGCAATTTAAACACACCAAGTCCTTTATTAAATAAATGTGTAGAAAGGAACTGCAGATGCTGGTTTACACAGAAGATAACCACAAAATGCTGTAGAGAAGTAACGGGTGATGTTTCGGGTCGAGACCCTTCAGTCAGACCCGAAACGTCACCCATTCCTTCTCTCCAAAAATGCTGCTGTCCCACTGAGTTACTCCAGCATTCGTTGTCTATCTTCATTACTAAATAAAACTTTGTGAGAGACATGCCTCCTCCACACAGACAGGCAGTATCATCACGGAATGAGTCCCTTGAACCTGCTCCCAAACATCGTTGCAGTACATACATAAAGAGCAAATGGTTATATGGTGCTATTATTACAAGTAATAATAACTCAATATAACATATGCCACACAAGCAGCATATCTTATCCTCTGACAGCCAGGGTTAATGAAAAGTTGTTCCACTCGGTGTAATGGCTTACGTAACTTATGCCAATCGGTAGATTACTTTCCTTAAACTATCACGGTCATGGTGGCACAGCAATAGAGTTGCTGCCTGACAGCTAATGCCTGCTGCCCGATATTTAATTTCCATCACCATTCCAAAACATGCCACACCCAAAAACCAGTGCATCTCACTCTGGTCTACACCGAAGATATCACAAAATGCTGGAGTAACTCAGCGGGTCAGGCAGCATCTCTGGAGAAAAGGAATAGGTGACATTTCGGGTCGAGACCCTTCTTCAGACTGACAGTCAGGGGAAAGGGAGACGAGAAGTATGAAAAGGTACAGAACAAATCAGAGCTGGCACCGTTGACTCAAGAAAGATGGAGCCCACAATGGTCCATTGTTGGCTGTGAAAAATGTGACAATGAAGGGAATGAAACTAATCAAAATGACTAGGGTGGGGGTGGGACAGAGAGAGAGGGAATGCAAGGTCTACGTGAAAATAGCCGTTTTCTTCGTACCTTTAATTTCCCTCTTCCCTGACTCTCAATCGGAAGAAGGGTCTTGACCCGAAATGTCACCCACTCCTTTTCTTCAGAGGTGCTGCCTGACCCGGCAAATTCCTCTTATGTTGCAAAACATACTTGGCTAATAAAGTAAGTATGACTACTTCAGCATTTTGTGCCTATCTTCGGTGTATACCAGCAGTTCCTTCCTACTCACTCTGGTCACATGTCTGACTCATTGTAATAAGGTAGTCGAATGAATTTCATGGTATCTCAGCCTCCATGTGACAAGGAATCACTGGATTGCTTATTTTTCCCATGATTTAATATCCATGCAATGATACATTTGGAGGATATTGGGTTTTTTTAATTACCGCACAAAAATGATAGAAGAGGTAATTTCACATGAATGCAGTAATTGAAGGCGCTAATTCATTCACTGCTCTCCAGTCATAGTTCTAGATGTTTGGTTGTTCCTCGTCTCTTGGCAGGTGTACACTATTGTTCCCTAATGGTGAAGGATACATCTGTCTTAATGTTTGGTGTGGGAGTTTCTGATCCATTATTTATCAATGCAAACATCAGTCTTCCCATGTCTGGCAAAGTAGAACGATTTCATCATCGTGGAAACCTAATGTCTTTGACTATCTTCAGAGTGACCAGTGGGACTTGTAGTTTTGTTTTTATTAATAACACGGCAAATTAAATTGTTCAGTCAAGCTTGCACTTGGAAGAGTTCTGAATATAGTCTGTGCTTCCATTTGGGAATACTAAAGCTTCGAATGTTGCCTCATCTGTTCCATTGAAATTGACCTTGCTGTTTTCCTCGATTCATTAAATTGCCAGAGGTCAGATTCAGTCTACTAACCTGGTTTATTGAACGGATTTACAACAATCAAGATTCTGCTTGCAAAGCATCTATTGAATTGAAATAAAAAAATATTGCGCTTCCTGATATAGAATTAAAAGTTCAGTGTAACCATATAATATGTGACCACTATACTCAAACTTGAGTTCAATTCCCAGAACGAGTTAACAGGGGTGTTAACTCAATGTCCAACAGCCAGAGAGCATGACGTAAATCTTCCTGGATACCATTATATATTCTGTATGTGTAGTAACAAACCAAGCTTGAAAGATAATCCATGTTTGTGACAACAGCCATACAAGTGGTGAATAAATCTACAGGGTCAAGTTATGCTCGGAAGTAGATTTAGACTCGTTATGACTGAGCTCTTTCACCGGAGCTGATGTGAAACTATTTCTACTTGATTGATTTTCTGTGGATGTCACGTAGGCAGCTCAAAGATGAATTTTAACTTCTTTTAGTGTGATTTATTTCTTGAATTTATGCCATGACAAGCTTAAATTTGCTATATAAAAAAAGCAGTGGTACAATAAGGGCATTGAGGTTAATCTGAAGAGGTGTGTCTGTGTCTGTTCAAAGTAACTTTGTAAAACTATTCTTTGACTTTTAAAAGAAGGCGGCTCATGCAAAGAAATTGGGCAGGAAAGAACTGCAGATGCTGGTTTAAACCAAAGATAGACACAGAGTGCTGGAGCAACTCAGCAGGTCAGGCAGCATCTTTGGAGAAAAGGAACAGGTGATGTTTACAGTCGGAACTGTAGGTAGGAAAAGGCTTGAGTTTCCTACATTTTCCTACCTCCATTCCACCCCCCCCACTGTCAATCTGGAGAAAGGTTCCGACCCAAAACGTCACCTGTTTCTTTTCTTTTCTCCAGCTAAGTTGTCCAGCACATTGTGCCTATCAAGAAATTTACTTTGTGCAAATAGAAAAGCTGCCTTTTCAGAGAGCTAGCAAAAGCATAGAGTGCTGATCATAATCAGCAAGTGAAGATAGCAAATATGGAAGGAAGCAGAATGAACATTGTCGAACATTTCTAATGGGTTATCTACTTAAATTAATTATTTCTTCACTTTCTGTCCACTGCCTGACACGCTGAGTTACTCTAGCACTTTGTCTCTTTTTTTCTAATCCAGCATTTGAAAATGAATCTTCAATTTATCTTCCCCATTTTCTTGTGGTTAATGACTTAAAATGCACTTGTGTTTAACTTTGCCATTGTTGGCCCAGTGCCTGAAGAAGGGTCCTGACCCGAAACATTCTCTCTCCATTTGCTTCCACTTCAGCTGCTGCCTGACCCGCTGAGTCTCTCCAACAGTGTGTGTTTTTTTAAACTAATGTTGAGATACGTCGTTTTAGTTTCAAACATGTTCACCATGCTGTTTGATATCAGATCATTAATGCCGGAATGCTAAATAAAGAATGAGCTAAACTATGAAAGATACTTATTTTTTTTCTCTCCAAGAGTTATCTTGATGCAGAGAGAATGTGAAATAGAACTTTCATGCTTTGAACTCAATCCGGCCATTTTCATGTGCCTTGGATGTCACAGTCAATTTTCAATATTATCAGGGTATAAAACAAATGAAAACTTTGAAAAAGCTGTATAATTGTTAACCTTAAACAATGCTATGGCCCCACAGTGTATTGTTAATTTAAATAAATGTAAGGTTTTTTTAATCTTTAGGAGTCAGTGGACTAAATCATGTGTAGCCATAAACATTTAATTCTTCATCCAGTTGGGCTCTATACATTATTTATCCTGTCCTCTTAGGAATGCCATTACGTAAGGTCAAGTATCACTGTTCCACCCATTGACCCATTGATCATTATTGGCAATTTCCCAATCTCTATTTTTTGGAACTTTATTTGATCAGCCTACTGGGAGCACCTAGCAGTTGTTTTTAATCTGTATTCCAATGTGATTAAATTAGAGTTATTTGGTGGCAGCAAGAACTGCAGATGCTGGTTTGCAAAAAGAAAAGACACAAATTACTGGAGCAACTCAACCAGGTCAGGCAACTTCTCTGGAGAACGCGGATGGATGACGTTTCGGGGGGGGGGGGGGTAGAGAGAAAGCTGGAAGAGAAGTGGGGAAGTGTGGGCGGGACAGAGCCTGGCAAGTGATAGGTGGATACAAGTGGAGGGGGTTAATAGTTGGACAAAGTCTAGAGATGAAAGGACAACAAGTGTGAGATGAGGAGGTGCGAATTGTGAAGCCAGATGAGGCAATAAAGGTGGAAGAGGATGGGAGGAGAAGGAAGTGGAGATATGGGTGTGAATCTAGACTGGGCACAGGGAAGAGAGGAGGAAGGAAACAAAAAGTTATTTCACTGTCTTCCAAGTAGCATTTCATGTGTAACACACAGCACCCAAACAAGTAGGTGAAAAGGGTGCATGCTATCTCGAGTGGTCCCATGTAGGGAACACAGCTTTGGAGTCAGATCCTACTTTAGTGTTTGGACTTCAGAGATACAGTGCAGAAATTGGCCCTTCGGCCCACAGAGTCCCCACCGACCAGCGATAACCCTGTACACTATGCACTGGGGATAACTCTGCAACTTACTGAAACAATTAACCTATTAACCTGCACGTCTTTTGAGTGTGGGGGTAGACGGGAGCACCTGGAGAAAACACACGCAGTCACGGGAAGAAGGCTCAAACTCAAAGCACCCGTAGTCAGGATCAAACCTGGGTTTCTGAAAATGTAACGGCATTGATCCAGCCTTGATTAATGTGCAAATTGGTGAAAGCTTTGGCCGAGAGAGAGATACAGACCTTGAGTTGGACTGTTTGCTGCCCGTTCTGGATTTCTCCAGCATTGACTCTGTAAAACATTTGTATCTTTCTTAACCTCACCATGAATGTGCTGAATGTTCTCATCAATTGTCTATTAAAGCTACCACAGAGGAGAAGTCTGATAATGGCCAGCGACAAATAAAATAAATGACTTGGTAGTTGACAATCAGGAATCAACTTCTCCTGCTAGGTAGGTGCGAGTTGTGAATTCATTAACAAAATTGCAAAAAGGAAGTT